>NC_056725.1:1094512292-1094812292 GCF_019279795.1 Protopterus annectens | reverse complement strand
ACCTGCCCTCATGTTTTTTAGAGAAATCTAGGACATAAGTTGCTACTAAAAAGGGATAACTAGTATGGCATATAAAATATTGCATGGTGACTATAAGAATCAATCGGATACGATTAGAAAAAGTTGGGAAGAGACACAGGAAAAGCAATTTACAAGACAACAATGGGAGGGCATAAGTATGGCTCCCATGTATGCAAGACAGTCCACAAGGTTTAGGATCTTTGCTTGGAAGCATTTGAATAGGTATTTTTATATCCCAAGCAAACTTCAAAGAAGTTCTCTTGTGGCAGATAGCAAGTGTTGAAAGTGTGATGGGCAAGAAAGAGGTAACTGGGATCATGACTCGTGTTGTAGGAGTGCAGTGAGTTGGCATATTTTAAAAATTCCCTACAGAGTACTTTGTCAGAAATACTGGGTGAATAAAGGGCTGTAACTAAGGATATCATTTTTGAGCTGTAATACAGGATCTGAACTGCCTAGATATAGTAAGGCCTTACTAATTTTGATTCTGTCGGCTGTCAAAAACAGAAAGACAAATCAAAGTCTAAACCAACTGTATTTTAAGTACTGAATATTATAAAAGAGAAAAAAGAACTGCGAGGGAATCTTAAGAAAGGGGAAGGCACAGATTACAGGAAAAAATAGAAACTGTTAGAACAATGCTTTCAGAATAATGTTCAGAAAGAAATGAGGTTTAAGAGAAAACAGGAATTTAGCAATTTATGTAATGTTGGACTGATGATAATTACAAAGAAAGAAAAGAAAGGTAGGTGTATAATGTATGTAAATGGGAAAAAAATAATTTTTTTCTTTTCTATTAAAAAGAAGTTATGTACTCACCATAACGTTCCATGTTTGTTGTCCGTATTTTCGCCTTCATTCTTGCTGGTCGGTTGGGTTCGGAACAGAGCATCGGTTCCAACTTGACCTATTAGTAAAGCTTGAGAGCTTCCACTGGCTCGAGGCTACAGTCTATGTCATCATGCTTAGGGAAGATTACCCAGATCTTGTTTGCAAATTACTAACATTTTTGAAGATTTTACGCTAAAATCCAATGAAAATGACTATTGGTCTATCTCTCATGAGACAAGAAGGGAATTGGAGAACACAATTCACCAACCTATAGACTTACTCCCGATCCTCCAGGATCGAAGGTTGGGGGAAGGAGGGTGGAACGTAAGAATGAAGGCGAGAATATGGACAACAAAAATGGAATGCTATGGCGAGTACATAACTTCTTTATGTTATGTTGTCCTATCTCACCTTCATTCTTGCTGGTTGGGACAGCGTCCCTAGCACCTTCTTTCTTGGGTGGCTCAAGGGAATAAACTCTTCAGAACAGTAGAACCAAAAGAAGCTCTGTTCCGGGAGGCCACGTCTACTTTGTATGAGGATTCACCCATGTGGGTGCAGCACAAATTGAATCCATAGGTAGACTAGTCTGAAATGTGGCTGATTTTGACATAGCTCTAATTGAGTGGCCTTTAATTTTTCCTGGCAGTTGTTTGTGCTGAGAATTATATGCATAGGCAATGGTGTTAGTAAGCCATTTTGAGAAAGTAACTTTAGAAAATGGTGCACCTTTTTTGTTTTCTGAGAGGGAGACAAATAACTGGTCAGATTTTCTAAACTCCTTTGTTCTTGTTAAGTAGAAGCATAACTGCCTGTGGACATCCAGTTGGTGAAGCTTATAATCTGCCTTGTTGCCATAGTTTGGAAAAAAGGTAGGTCGTTGGGACTGATTCAAACTGGTCTCTGAACACATTTTGGGAAGGAATGAAGGATTGGTTCTAAGAGAGACTCTATCTTTATGAAAGACTAAGTAGGGGGGAACATATGGATAGGGCTTGTAGTTCCAAAACAATTCTAGCTGAAGTGATGGCTATTAAAAAGGCTGTTTTCCCTGTTATAAATTTTAGCTGGCAAGAGGAAGCTGGTTCATATGGTGGGAGAAATCAGGGTAGTCAGTACCAAATTTTGGTCCCAAGGAGGTGGTGGTTCTCTTATTGGAGGCCTTGTAAAAAGGTACCTCTCAGGAAGGCTTTGCATAACTTATGAGACATTATCTTAGACATGTCTCCTAGGTGGTAGTTAGATATGGCGGCCAACTGCACTCGCAAGCAGCTGCTGCTGCACCTTCATTAAAAAGTTCTGCCAAAAAATCTAAAATTGTAGTTACAGGGGCTGTGAAAGGGTCTATGTGATTCCTGGAAGCCCAACAAGAAAATCTTTTCCATTTGCTAGCATAAAGCTTTCTAGTTGTCGTTTGATGAGATGAGTCTATGATGTGCCTCACTACAGAGAAATGTCTGGAAGCCTGGCTAAGACTGGAAGTGGATCAGCCAAGCGTCAGTTTGAGGGTTTGGACAGAGAGATGGAGCGTTCCTGACTGATGAGTCAGAAGATCTGGAACCGGGTACAGAATCCACGGTTCTTCTTGGAGATGAGGCCATAAGAAGGGGAACCAAATTTGGCAAGGCCACTATGGAGTGAAGAGTATTAACCTGCAACTCAATGATTTGGCTTTCTGTAGAACATTGGGGATTAGTGGAAAAGGGGGAAAAGCATAAAGTAGTCCCGGGTGCCGATTGTGAACAAGTACATCCCTTGGTGACTCCCTCGGAGGGGGAATTAGGGCAAGGTAACTTCTGAATTTGGTGTTCATGGATGTGGAAAAGAGATCGCAGCAAGGCTGGCCCCATTTGCAAAAAATCTGGTTTGCAATTTCCTGTTTCAGGGACCACTCGTGAGGCATTAAGATTGCTCTGCTCAGTTTGTCCACTATCACAATGGATTTCCCCAGAATATGCACTGCAATCAAAAGTGTTGAGAGGAGACTGCCCATTGCCAAACTCTTTGAGCCTCTCGACATATGGGGTAGGATCTGGTTCCGCCTTGTTTGTTGATATACCACACTACCGACATGTTGTCCATCTGTATTGCAATTGTGCCTGTTGGAAGGAAGTTCTGTAATGCCTGCAATGCTACAAGCACCGCTCTCATCTCGAGGATATTGATGTGCAAGTGGTACTCATGTTCTTGCCAAGTTCCTTGGACTGTCTTTCCCAGATAATGCAGCCCCACCATATCTGGGAAGCTTCCGTGGTCACTGTAGCTACTGGCTGTGGAAGAGTGAACGGTCTGCCCAGTACTACCTGGTTGGACTGAAGCCACCAGTGTAAGTCCTTCTTGCAGGAGTTTGTAATGATGACCTTGTGGGACAGGGGTAATTCCTGCATGGACCACTGAGCAAAAAGTAACCACTGGAGAACTCTCATGTGTAAATGTGTTAGAGGTATTAGTGTTATGGCTGCCACCATGGTGCCTAAAACCTTTAAAAAAAACTTTGCTTGAACGTTCCTTCTCAAAAGCACAATGGACACTTGATAACGCAGTGTCCGTACTCTGTAAACTGTGAGGCAGTTTTGCTACCATGTTTTCTGTGTTTAAGTCTGCTCCTATGAATGTAATATGCTGTGACGGCAACAAGGCAGATTTTTAAAAATTTGTGGTAATGCCCAATTCCGAACAGAAATGGATGGTTGTGTCTCTTGCTTTGGTTAGTAGATGCTTGGTGATGGCAGTGAGGAGCCAGTCATCGAAGTATGGAAACACCCAGAATCCTAGACAACTCAGGTGAGCCATGACTACTGCCATGCATTCTGGGGGTTGTAGTGCGACCAAAGTGCAGAGCTCAGAACTGGTAATAACAGGCTCCCGACTGAAAGCGTAGATGTCTCCTGGATCGCCTGTCCATTTCTATATGGTAGCACACATCCTGAAGAACTATTAAGAGCATCCAGTTGTCTTTCCCCAGAAAGGGGAGACTAGACTGCAGTGTCACCATCCAGAACCTCGATTTTTTTTTTTTACGGACTTGTTTAGGTTGCTGAGATCCAAAATGGGCTCCAGTCCCATTTTTTTTGGAACTAAAAAGAACCTTGAGTAAGTTCCGGATCCGATTTGATCTGCGGGGACTTCCTGGATGACTCTTTCTTAGCAACTTTTGTATCTCTAGGGTTGCTTGATACCTTTGACTGGGTAGAATGTCTGGGACTGATTTTGTTTGTGGGGGTGGGGTGGAGAAGGGTATGTTCTATCCCCTGTATATTACCGATTCTACTCATTTGTCTTGAGTTAATGATTAGCCAGGCTTTGGGGTACAGTGACAGTCTACCCCTGACTGCCTCCAGAGGTGGACAGTCGGGCTTCCTTTCAGGAGCCCTGGAAGGGTCTGCCAGAGAAGGCATCTCTGTCACCCTGATTCTGCGGACCCCCCTCTGCCGCAAGGTCGGCGTCTTCCATTATTTCCCCTCTGCCCTTGGAGGAAAAATCACCACGTGCATCTGGTGAAGCTCTTTGGGATTTCCAGAACCACACACTCCCCTTATGGCCTTTTGGGTAAGGCCTTGTAGAGAAGCAAAAACATACTCCCATGGCAGACAGAGTTTTGCCTTCCTGCTCACATCTGGTCAGAGTTTCTAACTTTTGGCTCGAACAAGGACGAGCCATCAAAAGGGGCATCAGTGAAGTAAGACTTGAAGGGCTCAGCAAACTCGCAAAGGTGCATCCAGGAATGCCGCCTCAGAGCTATTCCTGTATCTGCTCCCCTACTCACTCTATCAGCTGCATATGAAATAAGCCGCATAGAGGAATTGACTATAGAATTTAAAGTCGCAAGCTGGGGGACACATTGTCTGATGCCCCTGCAGGTGTAGGATCTTGGAGGGCATCTCCTAGCTCCTTCAGGAGATCCCTCTGGAGTCTAGTAAAATGGGTTAAGAAGTTCAGTGACCCGAGTGTAAAGGCCGCTGACGAGAACATATGCTTTCCATACCTGTCCATCGTACGAGATTCTTTATTCGGTGAATGGACAGATGAAGTCTCAGCTAACTCCTTTTTGGTGGCCGCCGCCACCACCATAGCATCTACCGGGACACCTTTGGTCAGACTTCCTTGTCAGATGGGGCAGGTATAAATTTGTTGGGCCTCCTCGGAACAGGTTCTATAGATTCTGCAGAGCCCCACGCCTTTCGACTAACTACACCCAGAAGCTAATGGAAAGGCAGAGATACCCAAGAGGTGGAAGGTCGAGGCCCAAATGTCTACAGGTATACGGACTCATCCTCAGAAGGGGTAAGGGCCTTCCAGCCACCTCTCTGCTTCAGAATCTGAAGGATATCTGAAAAGGAGACATCCTCTGACGGTGACCATGGGGACCCTTCTGAATCATCTAAGTCCGTGTCTGAAGTGACAGACTCAGGGGAGTCTATACATTTCCTCTTACATACTTGCTTCCAAGGGACCTCCCCGGAGTGAGACTCTGGGGAGGATTCTGAAGAAATGGTCTCATCCAATGGGGGTGTCCTGTGACTTACGGTCTCTATGCCTGGAAGGAGGGGTTGGTAAGGATGCAGACTCTGGCATTTTTTGGGGAGAAATGCTTGGATCTGAGAATGGAGCTGCCTGAGGTGAGAGCACTCTCCTCATTACCTCGAAAGCACCCCAGCTCTGAAGAACCAAGGGACTTCCCCAGAAAAAAAACACAGGCTCCCAGGCTGATGTAGGCACCGAGCTAACACACACTGAGGCCCCGAGAGGTAGACTGATCTGACAATTGACTGGTCTGACTCTCCTCCACGGACCCGACAGGGGAGCATCGGCCCTTAGACCCCATGCTATACAATGGCACCGATGAGGTTGGAGCAGAAGTTGGAGCCGAAGATCCTGGGGCAGGTCTCAGCTCAAACTGTTCCACTACAATCGATTCCTAACACTCTGGCTCCGAAGCCACCAGTTGGGTCAGAGGAATAGGTTCAGGGGCGGTAATAACTGTTGGGGCCGGCTAGTGGGAGAGCTCGAGAGAATTTTGGCCTGCACCGACGTCCGAAGGAGTTTCTTTACCACCCGCTCCACGTCATCATCAGACAAACTCCTGGAAAATCGAGCAGAGTGGACTGAAGATTTGGCTGATGTTGACTGAAGGATAGTTGAATGTAGTACCGACGAGACCGGCTCCAATACAGGGGAACGGCTCCAGATTTCTATCAGTTCCGAAGTCACAGGGTAAACAGATGAAATAGATATCTCGGCCCCGAAAGCCTTCGGGTCTGATGTCTATTCCTTAGGCTGCTTTTTCAATAGCTCCAAAGCTGGAACTGAGGTAGATGTTCTTCTGGAGGATTTGTCCAATTTAGGAGAACTCGGTGTCCCTTCGACTGCTTCAGAATAGGGAACTTTCAGTAACCCCCTAACGATTAGTTTGTTTTTACTTTCTGGCAAAACCATACAACTAAAACTATGAAATATCGAGCACGATTCCTGAAGAAGGACAGCACCCAAGCAGTAAACACAACTGGTGTGTCCATCCGTCAGGGACATATTCTGACTACAATTATCACACTTCTTAAAGCCCAAAGTCGTCGTTTCTTTAGTATCCTTTGACATAATGAAACCAAAATATTCACTACTACTACTTTTTTTTTTTTTTTTTAAACAATAATGAACACGAAGCAACAACAAACCACTAACTAGTACCGAACAGCAGCAAGGGGACATGGGACCAAAGGAGTGATCTCTAACTTAAATGATGATCTCTGGTAAGAGGAGAGGTCTCCAAGTAAACATGACACACACTAACTGTAACACACAAGGGAACGGTTAAGCCCTCTAACTAAAAAGGGCTGAGTAAAGGGTTCTCTAACTTAAACTCTTTACTAACAGGTAAGTAAGACAAAAAACTGATTAAAGACGCAAACAAATGAACGTGGGATAGTGCAAAAATGGGGGCTAGCAGGAATGAAACCCATAAGCAGACAAACAAGCACATAGGCAAAGCAACTTTCAGTAAACTACACTCACAGTAAAATTACACTAATATACCCAAAAAAGAAGATCAAATATGGAATATAAGAATAGAAAATGACAAAAATCTTTCTACTTAGCCTGGAGCCTAGTAGGAAGCACATGATCAAGTTTAGCAGCAAATGAGATCTGGGTAATCTTCCCTAAGCATGATGGGATAGGGTGTAGCCTCAAGCTGGTGGAAGCTCTCGAGTTTTAGTAATAGGCAGAGTCAGAACCGATGCTCGGTTCCAAACCCAACCAAAGAGCAAGAATTAAGGCGAGATAGGACAACATAACATTATACGTTTGCCTATGTCTTAAGTGATAATTTAATAAAGGTGTTTAAAAAAGCATAGATTCTGACTCGTTTCTGCAGATAGTTTGGTAGACTTGGGCATCCTGAGACAATGCAGAAATTGTCTCATGTTCTTTGAAGAACGAAAGTTATGTACTTACTATAACAATAGACCCATGTTGTCTCTTTCTGTCTGGTTCAACCTGTGGGTTATTGAACCTGAAACCAGCTATTTCCAAAAGACTTCAGCCCTCTGAGCTCTGCCTCCTCTACCTATTATGCAGAGCTCGGACAGACTAACCTCAGGTCAAGTTTGCCCTCCAAAACAGTTCCACTGCTGAACTCAACAACCTGCAAGGACCCTCAAAACAAAAGGAGGAAAAACGACAACTTTCATGACTCAGTCGACCAAAGGAATGAGAGAACATAAGACAGGTGGGGGTAGGAGGATGGCATGATTGGACTGGACAGAAAGAGACAACACATATCTATAGTTTTGATAAATACATAACATTTCAACCCGATGTGGTGTTTTCCATCTAGGTTCAACCTGTAGGATAGTGTCCTCAGTCACATTACACTCTAGGAGATCACATTCCGTAACACAGTGGAACCAAAGAAGGTCTACATGTCAACCAAATATTCAGCTTATAGTGGGGTATGAGGATCCATCCAAGTAGCAGGAGTAAAAATATCATCCATAGCTGCTCTCAAGAGGAAGATCACAGAGGTAGCCATAACTCCAGTAGAATGACCCTTGGGTTTGCAAGGCCAAGCTTTCTTTTTCAAACTGAATACAAATTAAATGCAGTCAGAGAACCACTTAGACAGAGCAGACCTAGATACCAGCATTTCCAACTGGGCTTTGGAGAAGGGAACAAACAATTGAATGTATTTTCTGAAGGAGTTGGTCCTATGCAGGTAAAATCTCAACTGCCTATGAACATTGAAGCAATGATGCAAATATTCTGCTTTAGTTGAAAATTAGAGGAAAAACACTGGTAAGTGAATGGCCTGACTTAAAATACTTTCCATAACCACCTAGGCTGAAACAGCAGGATCCATTCTGACAGACAACACCCTGCCTTTATAAAAGATCAGCTATACAGGTATTGAGGATAAAGCCTGCAGCAATGACAAAGACAGGAACTTCAGGGAAACCATCTCTGATGGTTCAAAAGGAGGTCCAGTAAGCACTTGAAGAATAAAAGGCAAATCCCATGAAGGAACAAGGTCCTAGACAGAAGGCTGCAATAAAAATTCATTAGAGAAAAACCTTTGAAACCTTTAAAGCCACCACTTGTGTAGTGTGTGTGTGTGTGTGTGTGTGTGATGTCCCCCCTGGTAAGAATGGACCATAAATAGGTATCATTAAAACCAGATATCACATCAAGCTCAAAAACGTTTAAGAATTTTTCAAAGATAAATTACCTCCTACTAAGTGATGGTATAAGAAGTTTCAAACCCCCGTCAAACACAGATAACATGGACTCCTATGCAGATGTGTGCACAGACTCAGCTGTACCTGACAGGGTTAAAACCCGCTCCGCCCAAAAAAAATGAGCTACTCTGGCAGACTCCTAGTATAAGCAAGCTATACAACAGAAAGAAACTAATATCCAAGAACAAGAGGGAAATGGCTCAGCAGAGGAAGAAATTCCTTTCTGGCTTAAACAAACAAATTAGAAATTTTGTCAAGTCCTCCAAAGCTAATTATGAAACAAACATAGCCTCCCTAGTTAAGAATAATCACAAGGCATTCTTTAAGTTGTCCAAAATCTAAAAGGGAATACCCAGCTATGAGCTGAACTGGTTGTGGATGGCACCAGCCATATTTAACCGGAGGTAATAGCCAACCAGCTTGGCTGATAGATTTGGAGCAAAATTCACCCCCCTCGTCCCCTCCAGTCATCCCCCAAAGTACACCTGCCACCATTCGTCAGCCTGTTATCTCAAGACAGCAGGTCATCTTGGTGCTCTCCAAGGCCAAAAACATGGCATCAAAGAGACTAGACAACATCCAAAGTTGCCTTTTAAACAACTTAAAAACAAGACCTAGCAGACCCACTTGGATCCCTGTTTAACCACAGCCTGTGAACTGGCTAAGTGCTGGCAGAATGGAGGACAGCCACAGTAATCCATCGGCACAAAAAGTGATCAACCAATCCTGGGAATTACATGACCATAAGCTTGACAAGCCTCACCTGCAAGGTCATGGAAAGAATTATGGACCTTATTAACAAGGATACAGGTAATCTCTAAACTCTGGACCCAACCCAGTTCAGACTCATTAAAGGTAGATCATGCCTGTTAAACATGGTTGACTTCTTCAAGAAAGTCACCAAGGCCCTGGATGAGAGAACGATGGTGCATAAAGCCTACCTTGACCTAGCCAAGGCATCTGACACAATCCCCCAAGTCAGGTATTAGAGAGAAACGCTGCCAATTGGGAATTGACCCTTACGTTAATAAATGGGTAGCTAACTGGCTCACCAAACAGGACAAATACTGTCAAAGTGGGTGACTTCACCTCTACCAAAAGACCAATCACCAGTGGCATACCACTGGTTTCTGTACTGGGTCCCTTACTGTTCAGAATTTATTTCCCAGAAGTCCAAGTAAACTTAGATTACCTGTGGTTAACCAAGTTCGCTGATGATTGAAAATTGGGAACAATCACAGAGTCCCCCAACAATGTTAATATACTGAAGACAGGGTTAATTCAGACAAATGATTGGTGCCGAAGCCACAGATTACAGCTAAATGCAAAAAAAAAAAAATACATTATTCCCTTTAGGAAAGCTGATGTCCCTGTTAATTACTTTATAGAAAGCAACCTCCTAAGTGTAGACCCAGTGGTACTTGATCTGGGTACTCAAGTTGACAGCAATCTGAACTTTGACCACCATGTAACCATAGTAGCAAAGAAATCTTTCTATGTGGAACATCATATAAGTAAAGGGATCGCGCATATAGCTCTAAGGATGTTATAATTCCATTACGCTTTGCCCTCATCAGATCAATAATTGAGTACAATGCTCCCTTTTGCATCTACCACAACAACACCTGCAACAAGTGGAGATAACCACAGAGGTTTCTCACCAAGAAATTACAGGGTACACAATACAAGTCTTAAGCTGAAAAACTGAAAGCTCTGTCACTATATTCGGTCTCCTACAGGTTGCTAAGGAGTGACCTATACCTGGCTTACAGGGCAGCCCCTGAACTGGCCCTGATGAAAATGCTACACATTCATAAATCAAACTGCATGAAGGTCACTAGCTCCAGGGATCTTAACTTAGCCTCTGACATAAACAGGTCATGCTGGAGAGATAGATACATTTCCCAGAGAATGTCACTTCTCTGCAACAAGCTTCCAATTCACACGGAACAGAGTCCCTCCCTGACCTTCAAATGCAACCTAGATCAATGGATGGGTGACAGCAAATTCACTCCTGGGGTGGTGCCCATGCCCCTCCTGGACAGTGGAAGTTGGTATTAACTACCACAGACTCTTACATTTGTGAACTACACTCACCTAACCACCAACAATTGGGATAATGGGATAAATATGGCTAGGCTTGTAAGGGTTATATGGCCATTAGCCTAGTAACCTCCTATGAACCTATCTCTACCAATCTGAAAGTTAGAAATCATTGTCAGTTGTACCTTAAAACTGGAATAACTAGATCCTGAATGAAACAAGTCAGCAAGAAAATCAAGAATAGCCTCCAACAATGCTGAAAAGGGGTCCAGGCTCTTAGAATAAGCCCAAAAGGCGAAGCATCTCCACTTGTGGCATAGACTCTGTAAGCTAATGGCTTCTGAGAGGACAAAATATGGCACACTGTGGCAGAAAGCTTGGCATCTCTGGCCATCAAGGGAATTGGAGGAACCATGTGGTTAACTTGAGCATCTGAAGATCGGGTGGGTCCCAGGCCGCTGGATGAGAAATGACATCCGGAATGAGATCCAGGACCTAGGGAGAGCACTTCAGAAGAGGCCATAAAAATGGGAACCACACCTGTTGGGGCCAGAAAGGAACAAGGGGTATTACAGTCACTCTGGAATGGGCAGTCTTCTGGAGGAACTTTATCATTAATGAAGTCAGAGGATACGCATATATGAGACTCAGGGGCCAAGCATGCAGAAGAGTATGTCTATGGGTGACAGTCCCTCTGGGGAAAATAAGATGCAAGTACTGCACCTGGTGTTGGATGGGGAGCAAAAATAATGCAACAGAGAGTGCCCCAATGTTGAAAAATCCAAGTAACAACCCTCAGATTTAGAGACCATTTGTGAGGAAAAAGAATGTTATTGCTCAGACTGTCCTCTAAAATGTTTGATTTCCCTGGGATGTGTATTGCTACCAGAAACCGCTGAGATGAAATCACCTACTGTCAGACCCTCATGGCCTCTTAAACAGGGTATGATTAGGTTCTTCCATTTGTTCAGATACCAGACAGACATATTATTTGTGTGTACTGAGATCGCAATCGTACACAGAAGGTCCTGAAAGGCCTACAACACAAAGAGGACCATCCTCTTCTCCAAGACACTGACATGAAAATTGGCCTAAGTCATCGACCAAGTCCCCTAGACTGTCTTCCCTTTGAAATGCCCCACCCCCGCCTGAGGAGGAAGGCATCCAACGTGGCCGCACTTTACAGGGGGAGGAAGAGCAAAACGTCTCATGGCTAATTATCTGGGGGGAGACTCCAACCACCTCTTGATTTGACTTCAGCAGATATGTGCCACTATTGTGAAGAAAATACAAAAAACAAACAAAAAAATATTATGGGGAAAATCCACATAATGAGTCATGTCACTATAGTCCACTGCAATATCTTCATGTGGTATCTTGAACAAGTAACTAAACAAATAGCCTCTGCCATGCGATCTACGAACCAGGGATGCCATACTTTTTCCATATGACAGTATGGAGATGGCCTGAAAGGAAAGGGTATAGGGAGGCTTGCAAACTGATATATGATGTTTAACTGACAGCCTATGAACTCCAACGTCTAGAATGATTGAAAATTGGACTTCTAATGGTTTACACAGTTTCCCAAGGAACGGTACACCTGGAGTAAGGAGTTCGTGGCCCTGGCTAGTGATGCCCTTGTGGAGGCAGTGAGAAGGTAACTGACCAGATACTGGGAGACCTGGTACTCCTGCAGCCTGAGTTAGGCTGCCATGACTGCCATGCACTTGTTGAACACATGGCGGGGGTGACACCAAAGGGCAATTCTCTGAATTGGTAATGACTGGCTCCAAGCCAGAAGCACAGAAACCTCCTGAATCATCTCACTACCTTTACATGATGGTAAGTTGCCTTGAGATCAGACAAGCACATCCAATCACCCTTACTCGAGAAAGGCAGAAGAGACTGCACTGTGTCATCCAGTACTTGGTATGTTTATTAACAAAACAATTTAGTTTGCTCAAATCCAAGACTCTCCTTGTTCTTCGAAACAAAAAAGAATCTCAAATAGACCCCAGATCTGCACTGATCTGGTGGGATCTTCTGGATGATTTAATTTTCTAATAGAGTTTGGATTTCAAAAGCAGTTCCCTTCTCTGACAAAGTGGTATGTCCGGAAGGTGTGTGCGTTCTCTTTAGGTGGAAATAAAAATGGAATTGAGTAGCCTCAGGATACGATTTAAAGCACCTATGCATCTGAGATGATGACCTCCAAAGCTTCTGGGTGCAGATTCAAATAATCCCTGACTGTCTTCAGACCAGATAGTCAGGCAACCCTTCAAGGACTTTGCAAAGGCCGCCAGGAGAAAGCTCCTCAGAAGCCCTGATTCTGCAGTCCGCCACTGCCTACGAGTGGAGTCAACTCTGGTTATTCCCCAACTGCTGCAGTGGGACCCTTCTGCATGAGCACCCTGAAAAGGCTGTTGTGCTTTCTAATCTTCTGATTTCTGGAGAAGGTCCGAGGTGGGGGGGGGGGACATACTCAAATGGCAGACAGTGTCTTTCCATCATGCTTGCTCCTGGTCAAACTTTAACTTTAGGCCTGAACAGTGACAAGCCATCATAAAGGGCATTAAATGATGCCTTGAAGCAATCTGCAAAGTTACACAGTCTCATCCAAGTGTGGTAGTGCATGGCAATGTTGGCACTATCAGCCCAGAAAATGCCATCACCTGCATTAGAAAGCAGACACATGGACAAACTAGAAAAGGACTGCAACTTGGACAACTGAGTCTACACAGTCTTTTGAGACTCTGGAGTCTGTTGAGTCTTAACCACTTGACACCTCAGACATGATCTCTCAAAATCTTGTCAAGTGGGCAAGGCAATTTAAAAACTCCCACTGCAAATGTGGCTGATGCATAGGAACATTTCCCCAATCAGTCCAACACCCTAGATTCCTTACTGGGGGGGGGGGTGAATCGATGAATTCTCTTTGATGATATCCTTCCTGGTGGCTACCACCCACCACAATAGTATCAATGGTGGGACACTTACTCCAATACTACCAGTTCTTGGGAGGGACACAGGAGTTTATCAAAGTTCTTGGGGATTGGTTCCACCATACTGGCCTCCCTCCAGGCCCTCCCAGACACCAAATCAATGATTTCACCCTGACAGGGAAACCACCCAGGATATGGATGGTCCCAACCCATTAAAACAGACTCCTCATCATTGGGGCTTCAGCTGTCTAACCGCCACATTGGCAAAGCAGCTTTATAAGGTCACCAAAAGAGGCATCATCATCATGGGAGGGAGGGGGGGGTTGAGACTGCTCTACTTCCTCAAGGTAGGAATAGGAAGACTCCAAGGACAGGGTAGACTCTGGAGCCACTCCAGCCTGCCCCGATGCCAAGACTGGAGCTGAGCTGTCTAGAGCAGGTGTGTCAAGAGGGAGAGACAACTCAGAGACCTGAAGGGTCAAATCCGACCCGGCAACCCTGTCATAGAAGGGGTCGGCTCAGAGGTCTGCTCAATTGAAGATGAGAAATCCAAGGCAGGGGTGGAAGCAAAAATTGACCAAGTCATCAGATCTGACCCTACAGGTGGTAAGGCTATAGGCTCCAAAAACTTCAAAGCCATCGGGCCCAAGGAAGATGGAGTCAAAGCCACAGGTAGGGACCTGAGGCCAAAGGGAACAAACCTAACTGCTTCTGGCTTGCAGGAAACAACTGCATCAGCTGCTCCAACTCAGCAGGTCTCAAGCTCCCAACCAATCTGACTGACCGAGATGAGAAACCTACTGAGCGGGAGGCTTGGAAGTCTACCTGGCAGCTAAAGGCTCTGAGGACCGGACCCAAACTGGAGAAGCTTGGATCCAAGGTGGAGATGGACAGAATTCCAGTGAGAACTCCTGGGGAGCACAGGGGGGAGAAAGGTGACTGAACCCTGCCTGAGGGAGCCCGTCAACAAAAAGAGCTAGTGAAGCTAAGGATCGGGGAGGAAAACTTCCCCACAATTGGCACCATGGAAGAATAGTTCTGAGCTGTTGAATCCACAGGTGCCTCTGAGACAGTCAGTGGGGCTGAAGACTTTGGAATATTCAAATCCAGCTGGCTAGAGACTGGGGGAACCACTTGTTTATGGGATTTCAGGTCCTATGTTTCCCAATCACCCTTCTCAAGTTTTCTGGCTGGGGAAGAAGCCTCCCCAGCTGGAAAAAGGCCTTTAAGGACTAGCTTGGCCCTCCTTTCTTTAACGCCCTTGGATTCAAAACTATCACAAATGGCATATTGGGTCTCCAGGAGTGCAGGCCAGAGACAGTAAACACGCCAATCGTGTGAGTCTTGGGATGGGAGTTTGTGGCCACATTACACACACTTTTTAAACCTTTTCACCATACATAACTAACAGGAAAAACACAACCTAAATGAAAAAAAATGTCACAACTATTGTAAAGAATATTCCACACACTACAAGGCAGAAAAAGCCTGCTAGAATTAAGATCACACACTTCTTCTTAACCTAACAACTATACTACCTAAACACAAGATAAAAAACTACAAAAGCATACTAAGTATTAATTACTGTATAGGGTAAAGGGAAAAGAGGGTAAAACTACATGCTAATTTGTAAAAAAAAAAAAAAAAAAAAAAAAGATACAAACCCAACAGTGCTCAGGATCAAGCTGCTATCCTGGAAGGCAGTAAATGAGATCTGAGGTTAGTCTTACAGAACTAGGCATTACGGGTAGAGGAGGCAGAACATGGGGAGCACAAGACTTTTGGAAATAGTCAGGCATGGATCAGTGTCAGATCCGATAACCCACAGGTCAAACCTGTACAGAAAAGACAGCATCACATTCATTTAATTCTCAAAAAATCAGATACAGTATGTAACAGTTATATTTATACAGTGTCTCTGGAGGCAATGCTCTCACATAAAATCACTATAACTACCAAACAAGTTGCCAGAAACATGCAACACCCCACATCACCTGCTACACACACCACAAGATAAACACAGACCCACATATGCTGAGGCCCTTAAAAGTATGCTTCTCAAACCTCAAAGACCTACCAGATGCAGCAATTAAGTAACTATCCTCAGCAACCTCAAAAATACAACACTGCAACAGCACCCACTAAGACACATTCAACCTCATCTCACAGTGTCTCAGCATCTAAGCCTGTAAGGCAGACAACTTCAGAATCCAATTTCGTGATCACAAAAGACTCCATTGTGAATCACATCCTGTTCTCCAGGTTGAACAAAGAGAAGATTATGGTCAATTGCTTATCAGGGGACATGGTCCACCACATCAGGTAAGCACACAGATCACTGAACCACAAATATCAGTATGACTTGGTCATAGTCCATGTGGCCAAAAATTACCCAAGATGGACTTCCCTGAACTATATGAATAGAGAGACGTGATGGAGCTTATGGGCTGTGTGTTCCAGGATGTTAAGAGCCTAGCACTGAGCAGCATTCTATCTTTTCCAAGGATAATCCCACAGTATGAACCAAAGGTAATTGACTTTATTAACTGCCTACGTTTTTGATATCATTCGAAAAGGGTACAATATTTGTCAGCCTGGGAAGATAGGGTTGACAGACCATGCTGCTTCACCAGGGATGGTCTACAATTGTCCCACCTATACTTCTGAATACTTGCCAATACTCTACCCACTCTCACAGTGTTTTTTTTAGCAATTCCAATCCTGAAAAAAAAAAAAAAAACATCTAACCAATCACTGATAATCTACAAGTGATACTACTACATGCTAGGATTCTAAACAAACAAATCCAATGTCCACTCCCTGCAAGCTTTCCGTACCCTAGAGAATATAGATATTTGTGTAGTTACAGAATCATGGTTTACAGCAATGGAGAGCACCCCAGCAATAGAGAATGGAGGGCTACAATTCCATCCACACATTTAGACCCGCTATTGCGCAAAAAAGGGACAAAAGGTGGAGGTGTCTCAATTAATATCAAAAACAATTATACCTCAAGGTTGGTCACGCAAGCAGTATGATACCCCTGAGCTTCTCCACGTACAACTTACATAAGCAAACTGTCATATCTTATCCTTGTTAGCTACAGGACCCCACTATAACTCAGGGAACTGGCACCACTAAAATGAACTGGAGTCACTATCCATTTTACCCAGTACCATAATAATGGGTGATTTCAACTACTCTTCTATAAAATGGGAAACACACTTAACCCCAAACATGCAGGCTCAAAGATTCCCAGACTTTAACATGAACGCTCTGGAACTGCTAATCTATACTTCCACTAGGGGCACAAACAACCTTGAACTGGTCCTCACAAGTATGGGGGAATGCTGCAAACCCCCACCCCCAAACTGTAACTTCCTCACTAGTTAGGTCGAACCACAAAGCTATCTCCTTCAAAATAAAAATAAAGCTTGGGATACCACCTAACCCTGGAACTTTTACGAATTTAAAGTTACTTTTTTTTTTCCTTGTAAGGCATACTTCCTGTTTGTAAGTGCACCCTGGCAAAGTGTGACGCCCCTCCCAGCACGGTCATGTATGCAGTTGCCAAAGGCATCTCTACCTATTAGAAATAGGCACAGGGCAAGCTCAAAAACAAAATCAACATATGGAATTCCAGCACAGATAGACTGTATAACAAAAGAAAGTCATGATCAAAAACAGGAAATGCAATGTCCAGCATGGTAAGAACTCTATCATCAAACTTAATAAGTAACTCAGGAAGCTAATTAGATCTGCCAAAGCAAAATCTGAGGTAAAAGTAGCCCCCTAAGCTAAGGACAATCACAAGGCATTCTTTAGCTATGCTCGCAACCTCAAAGGCAACACACAAAAATGTGCTGAACTAATTGTAAATGCAGCTACCTATACTGAGTTGGAGGATGCAGCTAATCCACTGGACAATAAGTTCAACTCCAGTTTTACCCTGCTTTCACCGCCAGACACCTCTCAAGAAGCAACCTCAGCCACAACTACCCTAACTATCACTAGGGAACAGGTGCTAAAAATGCACTCCAAGGTCAGAAAGGCTGCCAGCCATGGGACCTGATAACATCCCAGGTTGCTTCCTCAATATGAAACATGACCTACTGGGCACATTAGAATCACTTTTCAACTGGAAGCTCCTAACAGGCTTCATGCTGAATGAATGGAGGACTTCAACTGTTATTCCTCTGCCCTACGGTGTGTCATCCATGGACCCAGTGAAACTACAAACCCATAAGGCTGACTAGTCTCATATATAAATATAAAGCTATGGAAACAACAATCTTGGATATGATCAATCATGGCACAGGTAACCTTCAGACACTGGATCCAACTCAGTTTGAATTTGTTAAGTATAGGCCTTGCCTACTCAGCTGGGTGGATCATTCTGAGAAAGTTACTAAAGCAATGGATGAGAACAAAAGGATGTACTGCTTACCTTGACCTGGCCAAGGCATGGTAGATAAGCTCACAAAATTAAATATAACCCCCTATGTCACCCACTGGGCAGCCTGCTGGTTCACAAATAGGACCCAAGAAGTCAGGACAGGAAGGTGTTTACCTCCACTAAATGGAAGGTCACTAGTGAGGTCTCTCAGGGCTCAGTGTTGGGGCTGCTCCTCTATGGCATCTACTTCTCAGAAGTCAAGGCTAACATCAAAGGTCACTGGCCGACTAAGTTCACTGATGATTATAAACTAGGTGCAGTCACAGAATCCCCAATGACAAAAAAACCCTCCAAGAAAGCCTAACACAGACTAATAACTTGTGCTAGAGTAATAGTTTAAAACTCAATGCCAAGAAGTACATAATAGTCTTTCAGGAACACAGCCAGCCCTGCAAACTATTGCATTGATAACAGACCCCTAAGGGTAGATCCAGTGGTCAGGGATTTGGAAACACATCAACAGTGACTTGGCCTTTGACTAACATGTGTCTGATGTAGTCAGGAAATCATACTATGCTGCAAAACATATAAGCAAGGGTATGGCATCCAGTCCAAAAATGTAATTGTTCCATGGTACTCAGCCCTCAGAAGACCTAACACTGAGTACAATGCCCGCTTTGTAAGTATCTGATCATGTATATGCAAGAGCTGAAGAGTCCGCACAGATTCATCACAAAAAGAATACATGGTGTAGTCAACATGTCCTATGCAGACAGTCTCAAAGCCTTATCCTTACAATTTGTCTCCTACAAACTACTAAGAGGCTATCAGTGCCTAGCCTACAAAGCATCTTCTGATCCAGCCTTAATGGACTTTGTCACTCGTCCTATCTTATGATTCAAGATGAACATGTGGGGTAGTTCGTTTATATGCTTTATTATATAGAAACACATAAGGATGAATACCAGCAACATAAAATATAACCAAACTAATTGACAGGCCATTAAAGGCTTACATCTCAACAAAATGGCAGTCTGGCTCGCACGTGCTCAGTATTTATACACATGTGCAAGGCCATGGAAAGCTTCTTAAAAGTATACATGCATACTGCTCTACAGATTTGTTGCACATTTGCAAAATAAACAGCACCAGAAACACTCAAGCTAGGGAATTAAATAAATTAGGTGTCAGGGAGACAGGTATGTGTCTCAGAGACTGCCCCTTCTCTGTAACAGGCTTCCCATTCATTAGAAGCAAAGTTCTTCCCTAACTTGCTTGGCACCTACGTCTCTATCTGACTGGGCAAGCTTGTAAATGCTCAACCACCCACCCATAACTTATATATATCCTACACCAAACCTAATGGGTCCAGACTGGCCCATTACATTTGGGAAGCATGGCTAGGCTTAAATAGGCCATTTAGTGTAATTAGTCTAGTAATTAGTATGATCTTATAAATTACTATGATCAAGCCCACTGAAGCAAGCTAGGGTGAATCATCTAACAATTAAGTCTGCCAGCAATAAACATAGTACAAAACAGTCTGCTACAGAAGAGAAAGTTGCAATCTTAAATAATTTAGTTTCAGTTTTACATATGAAGTTCTCTTGCTTTCCAGAATACCTCATTAAGGCATATACAGAACAGGCAGGAGATAAAAAGCCTACAACAACTTTTTTGACCTTAAACCTATCCCAACTAACACTATAACAACAATAACAAATAACAAAACGACCGGCAGACCTTGGGATAAGAGCTCCGTGATACAAATTCAAAACTCAATTAATAATATCAGGTAACTGAACACAGAGCTGCCAAGGCTGAAACGTCTCTTATCACAACTGCAACAGCAAGCAAAAGTCCATAAATATAAAAATAAAAATAAAAATTCTATGTATAAAACACAGGTTTATTAATGATGGTAAGCGCTTTCACTTAGGAGCTTCTTCATACCAAAAAATACATAAGAAAAAAGGCACATATACATAGGAAGCAAGACAATCAATATCAATCAATCAATTAACTTCCATTAAAGCTATATATCCAAGGTAAACCTACAAGTTACACATCTATGTACAACAAATATAAAAAATATATATACAATATAAAAAATAAGGCTGTGCAAGACATTAATTCAACGCATCCATATCAATACAGTATGATTCTTAACACTAAAGATGTCATGAACATGAGAGTACATACATTTTTAAGACATTTTAAAAACAACAACTAAACTGTTTGTGCAACTTCCTCCTCTTTAGGACGGGCTTAATAGATGCCCTCTCATTTAAGCCCTTACCCCTGTCCGCTTTTAAAATGATAATCCAGCATGTTTCCCTATATTCAGTATATGTTCTAACATCTCCCTCCCTTATACTCGGTTCAATTGCCTCCACAACCCTAAATCTGAAAGTGTGATGTACTCCTTGCTCAGTGACATGTTTTGACAGGGCATTGTTAGGAAGCTTCTTCTTTATATTATACAAGCGTTCCCTCATTCTATCACGTAATACTCTATTAGTTTTTCCTACGTAGAATGCCCCGCAGGATTCACATTCCGCTAGGTATACCACATGGGGGGGGGTCATGCAATTGTGAACACCTCTAAACCTAAAATCTTTATCTAAATCTGGATGATGGAACACCTCTATGGTATTTATATGACTACAAAAGTTGCAAGAACCACATTGTTCAGTATAACCAAAACCTATCTTTTCCATACCCCTTTGACTAGTGCATAAAAGTCTATTCAAACTCTTATGATTTTTAAACCTGAACCTGGGCACACTACCTACTATCTTACCAATAGCATCATTGACCAACAAAATCGGCCAAGGAGTACATCACACTTTCAGATTTAGGGTTGTGGAGGCAATTGAACAGAGTATAAGGGAGGGAGATGTTAGAACATATACTGAATATAGGGAAACATGCTGGATTATCATTTTAAAAGCGGTCAGGGGTTAAGGGCTTAAATGAGAGGGCATCTATTAAGCCCGTCCTAAAGAGGAGGAGGTTGCACAAACAGTTTAGTTGTTGTTTTTAAAATGTCTTAAAAATATATGTACTCTCATGTTCATGACATCTTTAGTGTTAAGAATCATACTGTATTGATATGGATGCGTTGAATTAATGTCTTGCACAGCCTTATTTTTTATATTGTATATATATTTTTTATATTTGATGTACATAGATGTGTAACGTGTAGGTTTACCTTGGATATATAGCTTTAATGGAAGTTAACTGATTGATTGATATTGATGGTCTTGCTCCCTATATATATGTGCCTTTTTTCTTATGTATTTTTTGGTCTGAAGAAGCTCCTAAGTGAAAGCGCTTACCATCATTAATAAACCTGTGTTTTATACATAGAATTTTTATTTTTATTTTTATATTTATGGACTTTTGCTTGCTGTTGCAGTTGTGATAAGAGACGTTTCAGCCTTGGCAGCTCCGTGTTCAGTTACCTGATACTATAACAATAATGCTGAAAAAATGAAACCTTCTTCCTTAGCAGCTGACCAACTCCCCAATGAGTACCTCAAACTTTAAGCCAATGCCATAGCTCTGCCCATCTCCATTCTGTTAAATAGGTCTACAGCAGAACAAAATGCCCCAAAATTATGGAAATTTTCCTGTATCACCCCTCTACATAGAGGAGGAACATCAACAGAATTAAACAATTACAGACCCATAGCCATCCTTTCCCCGTGTCAAAATTCTGGAAAATGTATACATGCTCAATTATTACAATACCGGTTATCTCACAACCTTATCTCTCCCTCCCCCAACACAGTTTCAGACTGCAACAAAGCACCACCACAACCCTCATTTCTCTAACACCATCAACCAACTCAGAACCAGCAAGCAGTATCAATCTGCCTAGACATGTCAAAAGCATTCAACACGGTCTCCCATCAGAAACTCCTTAGTGCTCTTGCCTCACTAAACCTATCAAAGACTTCCCTCTCCTGGTTCCTAATCTATCTTTCTGACAGACAACAAGCAGTACGATAGAAATCTGAACTCTCACCACTTCTGCCTGTCTCAGTTGGAGTCCCCCAAGGATCTATACTAGGGCCCCTTCTTTCCACCATCCTAATGATCTATCCTCATTCACAACACACACTCAAGTAGTTCAGTATGCGGCCAATTCAACTTTAATCTGCTCAGTAGATACCTTATCAGACCTCCAAATAGTAGACCAACAAGCTTTTAATGATATAGAAACATATCTAAGTAAATCACAACTAATCCTCAACCCCAAAAAGACACAGTTAATGCTATTTACAAGTAGCAAATAATCACTGACCACCCCAACAACACAGTCATCCAACCAGTTGAGCATACAAAACTCCTTGGTGTGACAAACAACAAACTCAGATTTGACCAACACATAGCCATCACAATTAAGAAATTTCACATCAAACTTGGCTCACTGAACAGAAGCAAACTATTCCTCACTGACAATAACAGACTAGCCATATCCAGAACCTTCCTCCTCTCTATGCTCCTACATGCCTTCAGCCTCTTCACCAACTTAAAAAAAATCAGACTTAACTGGATTGGAAACTTGCTACAACAAAATAGCCCTCTTCACAGCCACCTTTCTCCACCAAACCTACCATTGTATTGTTCTACATAAAAAAATTAAACTGGCTCAAGCTACCTAACCTTCTCCATCTCTACCAACTTAAATTCACACTTTCATTCTTCCTTCCTGACAATTGCCCATCCCCCTCAAGGAACTTGTTGTTCCCTACTCATGCCCACGAAGCCTAAGATTTGCAGACAGAAACTTTCTCACAGTAAACAAAGCTAACAATATTCAAGGTAAAGCCCTATTCTCAAATCAAATAGGCAAATTATGGAACTCTCTCCCCACACCCTCCAAAACACACTTGACCCTTACCTATTTCAAACTACTATGGCACACTGGTGCAACAGTAGTGTTGTCACCTCACAGCAAGAGTCTCTCCAGTTCAATTCTCAGCTGCGGTGCTTTCTGTGTGGAGTCTGCATGTCATCCATGTGTCCGTGTGGGATCCCTCTGGGTGCTCCGGCTTCCTCCCACGTTTCAAAGACATGCGTCTGGTGCGTTTCTTCCCAGAGCTCCACCGAAAAGTGTCTGTGTTTCAAGTCGGACTTTCCCAGTAAACAAATATTAAATAAATAAATACTACTACTATTTAAACATCTATCCAAAAACTGGCATTGCTTCTGTGCCAAACCTGACTGAGAAGATATCTATAACTCTCTCAACACACTGTCTACTCCTTACCTCATTTTCTCCCTCTCCTCAATGTTATTACTACTGGGAAATATATATATATATATATATATATATATATATATGTATAGGAAATCTCATTTGTTCATAACTATTATTTAATATGTACCAGTACTAATTTTATTGTTCTCACAGTGACTTTACTGAAATGCTTGTGTTTTTCTTTTTGAACCTGTCTCTACCAGAGAACTGTATTAAATACTACTTTCTACAGACTAGATGATGTGTATTCTCCATCTTACTGTATGCATACTATTGTACTATCTAATTACTGTATTTTGCTTATATTTCTGTGGAGATTTTCTCAGATGAAAATGGGTTTCTGGCCCAGTCAGACTTTCCCGGTAAACAAATGTAAACAAATAAATAAATAGCAGGAGTTCCAGGACAAACAAATCTTCAAACTTGGAACATGTATCCAGAAGCACTACCAACAAGTTAAGGGATGATACCACCATACCTGCCCCCCCCCCCAAAAAAAAAACACACATATCATAAGGTTTTAACTCAACAAACATCTCTTCTTAGATATCCAAGTCCGCAACAATTAGCAATTGCAAAACAGGCTTACTCTGTTTCCAGCTTTTTACTATCCATATTATTTCAAGTGCTTTCTCAGCTTGGAGATTTTTTTTTTGAAGTGCACCTGTACAACAAGAAAATACTCAAAAATAGCTACTTTCAAAATGCTTTCCAAGTGTACCAAAATAAGCAGCTATGGCTGACCTTAGCAAAACCAAAATTAGAGTTGTTGGTAAGTATTTAAGAAGCAAACATATAAGCACTTAAAATGGAGAATGCACTTGCATTACTGAGTCAGGGCTGGCCACTCGATTTGGTCACATTGACTAATGCTGATGTGACACCCTGATCACATGTAAAAATGGAATTAATGATGACAATGATCTCACCTGCACACAAGTATCAGTTTTAAAATGAAGATATGCAGAAACGGAAGAGTATAAACAATCGGAAGGAAAGAAAGAGAGCAAACGGCAGTAGTGTGTGTAATACCATGAGAAGACAACGATGATCAAATATATCACAAGAAAATTCTATTAGAAAAAGGATAATTCCATTGAGCAATCAAACAAAATAAAAGTAAAGTAATGTCATTTGGCTTTTCCTGGTTAGGGGTCGCCACAGTGGAACTCCAGTCAGCTAATGATTGGCAGTGGATTTTTATGGTGCCGAGTTGCCAGCCCGATGCCCAACCTTCAAAGAAGGCACACCCACTCACGCACCTACCTGCATGTCTTTAAATGGCACTGAACTGAGAGGACGACAAGCAGACATCACACAGAAGGTGCTCCAGCCGAGAATCAAACGGGAGGACCTCTTGCTATGAGGCAACGCTAACCACTATACCACAGCGGCCTAACCAAACAAAAAAAAAAAGTAAAATGGATAAATCCTTGCATTTAACTACAGCTGCATTGAAAAGTAGGATACAGTCCTGATTAATTATGTCAAAGAAAATAGGAATAGCTGTCTTCATTATTATATACAATTCTTTAATGCTATTGTACAATTTATCACACAGGTTTCAAATGAATAATGGATCCAGTTTTAGAAGGCCTGTTATCAGTACCTGGGTGCTGTGCTTGTTATAAAAAGCCAAGTTATTCAAGGGCTCTTTCATAGAGGCACTCAGCAAGGGCTAAGGTACAAAGAACAATTTTATTTTATGCACTTCCACATACAAGGTCAAATACTTCATTTGTACATAAGCAGTATTTTAGCAATTTAAGGATCATGAATCCCAAATTTAAAATGAAAATGTTCTGAAAAAACAAACAAGTGCATGGCTCAACGGTGCTCACAAGGAATTGTCACCACATGAAGACCATGTTATGCTGCTTACAAGGACTAGCATAGTGCAATAAAAACCACTAGATGGACCCAGCCAACTATTTTAAAACAGATAAAAAAAAAAAAAAAAAGCAAAATGTTTTCGAACTAAAGCTATTCTGTGTGCCTGTCACATAGAATCAAAAGTAAAATGAAATTTAAATGGTATTTTTCTGTCACCTTGTTCCCCAGTACCCATATAGCTGAAACTAAATGAGCTTACTAGAACCTCATTAAACTTAATGAATCTCTCTAGTACAACCACGCAAACTGGACTCTGCCTCAAAGGCTTTTGCTTTGTAGAATATTACAAAAATAGTGTCCCAATTTATAAAGCTAGGTGAAATGTAACATGAAAATATTATCACATTTCTGCATTTAACTAGGCATTTTTTGAGAGTTATAAAATACTATAAATAAAAGATTTTAATCCCATTTAAGCCAATATGTTTGTATTTAACACAGTCTGGAACGTTGATCACTGTTCTGGGGTTTGTTTGGATCTGCTGTCATCTCTTTCTCTCAAAACAGTGTAAGAAACTTCTCTGTGTAAAAGATTTTCAGTCCATATATCGCTAGTTAAGCACTGTATATTAATCAAATCAGACAGTAGTAGTAGAAGTAGCAAACAAACTTAAGTCAAAAAATTAATAAATATATAATTTGAAATATTGTACAGAATTGCTATGTATTCTAAAGTAATCCAAGCAAGGCAGGCAGTCTGTTTCCAGTCGAAAATCCTTTAAGTACACAGACAAGTGATTCAAGTAAAACAAAAATATTTTGAATACTTAGTAATTCTGTACACTATTTCAAATGATATATTTTTTATTATTTTTTTACTTAAGATGAGTTTAAGTTTGCTACTTCTACTACTATTGCCTGATCTGATTAATATACAGTGATTAACTAGAGATATATGGACTGAAAATTTTCCACAGAGAAGTTTCTTACACTGTTTTGTTTTTGGACCCACTACACTTGTTCAGTGGTTTGTTTGAGACTTTGGGGATACCACGGAGATTACTCATCTCTTTCTCTAACATACACACATATGTCTGAAAGCATGTCAAGTACAAGGCAATGAAATACACTATAGGAGGACTAACTGTTAGGATGAAAGCCATTCTGTGAAGACTACCTGTTGGGAAAACAGCTGGAGCAGATAAGGATCCAAAGAAATTAGCAACAATAAATAAGGAAATGCGACTGCTTTTGAAATGTGCTGAAATATGAACCTGAATGAAAAAGCTAACTTCCAGTATTAAACCACAGGTAGACAAGAAGGACAATTGCAGTGCTTCATATATCAAATGGTTGTCACTAGAGAAGTACACAGAAGAACTAAAGTACTGTTGTGTAAGTAATCTTACATAACAGTACATGTTGAAATGATCACTGCTGCATTAGCCTAAGTTATATGGGTTACATCCTGCACAGGATACAACCACCAGACAGTTTCCAAAGCTTCTGGGTACATTCCATGCATCTAAACAATTAGATAGCTCAAGCTGAGCTGACTAAGTCATGTTTGGGCATCTAGCCCTTAGTTTTCCAGCAGCTGAAAAGAGAGCTCCTCTGTGAGATTTCAAAGATTAATGGTTAGCTATCATTGTTCCACTGCCAGGCAGATAAGTTCCGTTTGGAGAAAAACTCTGCCACATTAATTTTTGTCACAGTAAATTTAGTTTTTCTAGAAAGTAACTTTTTAAGCTAGGAAAAAATGCTTTTGTTGACTGTCTTATGACATTTATGAACCTTTAAAAAGTAGTGCACTTTTTTTAGTTTTGTGGTAGAAAATGGTTAAATACTGTTTAAAACTACTTATGTGTGTGGGGAAGCTGCCCTGAGCTTTGGAAGCTAGCTGTCTGTTATATCCTACACAAGATACAAGTCATATAGCTTGCATTACTGCAGTAGTGATGACAATGGTGATCATCATTCAATCAAAAGTTACACCAGATCAAAGAAACTAACCAGAAGGGGGGGAAAATGCTAAAAGGAAGTGCAATTCAGTACAGGGGTTCAAAACAACAGCAGATACACTGAAGATGCATACTGAGCACTAAGAATAAAATAATGAGTAAAAAAAAAAAGGTGGGGGGACAAGACCAGTTAGAGGGCCAGTGAAAAAAGAAATTACTGCTATATGAATAATTTCCTCAGCCTTACTGCAGAAAAAGACAGCAACAGTATCAAACAGAATAGACAGACATAGATGCTAAAAATTATGCACATTTCCCCAAAGGCTAGCAAAATTTCAGGACAAAATATTATTTTGTCCCCTGAAAGACTTGTACACCTTCCTGAGGCATTGACATATACCACATAAAGAGCTTTTACATGCAGTGTGTCACAACTAGGCAAAAGGATGATCCACAAAACTACTAACTAATCAAGTCTAACCTCACCAGATGGCAACAAGATGATGAAACTGCTGCTCTTGTTTTATTTTCTAAGACTGGCTTTCTGTCTCCTCAAGCAAAATCTGTCACATATACTCCTTTGTTCATAAAGTACAGATGACTGAGATACCTGCCTTAAATGTGGGTGACTGAACACACTTATGTCTTCACAGAGTTCATAAACTTGGAGTAGAAGCTACTTTAAGGGGTAATGTCTCTCAGCCTGAATTTTTCAACGCTGAGTATAGATGAGCTAACAGTTGTACCGTGCTGCTATGAGAACATGGCCTCAGGAAAAAAAATTCTCAGTTCTTGGAAACACAGCCCTGGAAAACTACAATGTTTTATTCACCACAAAAATGCCATATGGTCTTAAACAATTAATATACTTAACACTATTCTTCATAGTAACACCTACAGAGGGTAAAGATCTATCAGATCAAGCTTCATACAGGCCCATTTCAGTACTATGCCATGATTATAAAGTGTTTATGACTATAATGACTACAGAATTCCAAAATTGATAGATATGGTTCAATGTGGTTTTGTGGAGGAGAAGCAAACATTTAGCAACATTAACAGAACACTGATGATTCAGAGGGAAGCAGAATGTAAGAAAATACCACTGTTGTTGGTGGGTCTTGATGCAGAGAAAGCATTTAACAGAGTAAGCTGGGACTTTACGAGCAGAGGAATTAAAACATTTGCATTATCTGATAAAATTATAACGTTGATTAGGAGGATATATGAAGGACTGGAGGTGAAAATTAAAGTGGGTGGGGTCCTCTCTAATAATTTCTGTTTGAGCACAGGAACCAGGCAGGGATGTCCTCTCTCCCCTTTGTTATTTGCATTATATTTAGAACCATTAGCAAAGAAAATAAGGGATTTAGAAATTCAAGGATATAACTGGGTAAGATAGTCAAGAAAAGCTGGCTCTATTTGAAGATATTATTTTATACCGGACAAAACCAGAAAGGGACGTTACTGTGTTGTGGAACATTTTGAGACAGTTTCAATTCTTTTCGGGATACAAAATTAATGAAGTTAAAACAAAGGGAATAGCTGTAAATTACATACCCACACACAAATTGGTTCAGCAATACCTATATATATATATATATATATATATATATATATATATATATATATATATATGGGGACATGATAAAATGAAGTATTTAGAGGTATGGATTAAAAATTATTTCAGTGTGGCAGCTAATGAATGCTATGTGGGAAGAGAATAAACAAAAGATAATACAAAACCAGAGAAAGTAGAAGCTCTGTTATATGGATATTGATAATAAGATACAAGCATTAAAATGTTTTTAGTCCCTTTACTCTTATACACAGGTCAGGCATGATTTTATTAACCAGAGGAGAAGTTGTGGATAGCAATTAATAAAGAGTTGAAGGACTTTATCTGGGAGGGGAACACTGAAAGAATCAAGCGGGATAAGCTGATTCTTCCAAAAGAACAAGGCGGTTGGGATTACCCAATTTGAAGGGGTATTTCAGAGCAACACAGTTAAGGCTCTTATACATAGCACAAGCAGAAACCTATAATTTAAAGTGGAAAGAGATGATGACGAAACTGGGAGGAAGCTCAAGAAACAAGGAGAAACTGGGATTTTGGATGGAGACCTTTGAGGAAGATAAAATAGTCATACAGAATATTATATCCACAAAGTAGCAGAAAGTATTCTAACAACTAAGTCAACATGGGACTGGAGAAAGGAGATTCTGCTGATAGGGATGACTGCAATTAGGGATTTGGACAACAGGCAAGAGGGGGTTGGCATTTATTGGAGAAAACTGGCATTGGGACCAAGGTATTGGGAGCAAAATAACTACAGAGGGAAAGATGACAGAATGGGAAGAGGCCAAGAATTTATTGGACTGCAGGTTAGCGATTGCCGTCCCTATCAGAGACTGATATCAGAGTATAGGCAAAGAGAAAGAAATAGGTGGTCCTAAATGAAAGACGAGTGCCGGTAGAGTATTAAGCAGAACCTAGAACAGAAGTTGCTGTTAAAAAAGGAATACTATTTAGTAGTTAGTACAGCATATAAAATATTGCATGACAACTATTAAGAATCAATCAGAGGAGGCTAGAAATGATTGGGAAGAGATGCTGAATAAGCAATTCACAATGAAACAATAGGGGATATATATGTGTCTCTCTCAAATATGCAACAAAATCTAGAAGATTTAGGATTGTTGCTTGGAATGTTTACATACTGTATATATTTTTATACCCCAACTAAACTCCAGAGAACTTTTCCTCAGGTAGACAGCAAATGTTTGAGGTGTGATGGGGAAGAAAGAGATAATTGGGAACATTTACTGGGAATGCAATGAGTTGGCAGACTTTAAAGATTCCCTGCAGACTGCTCTTGTCTGAGACGCTGGGTGAGCAAATTGGTGTAACTAAGAAAATGATTTTTTGATCTATGATACAGAATCAGATTTGTCACTATGGCTTTGCCGAGCCTAATTATGACGGCTGCCAAAAAAGCAATTACTAAAAAAATGAAATCAAAGTCTAAACCAACTTTACTAGAAATAGTGAAGATAGTAAGAGAAATAAAACAACTGGAATTGGGAATTTTAAAAAAGGGTAAGAGCAAATTACATAGGAAAAAATGGGAATTATGGGATCAATACATAAAGAGGAAGAACAAGGTTTAAAAGAAGGCAGTTATGTAATGTTTGACAATGACTGGACATATATTACAAGTAATGTATAATGTTTGCAGCTACAGGTGTGTAAGCATGGTTTGTAGTGTATAATATTTGCAACTGAAATTGTGGCAGTATGGTTTATTTTAACTTATATAAATGTAAGATCGCCTATGTCATACGTGATGATTTAATAAAGATGTTTCTTCTTTAAAACAAAAACACCATTTTTCATAGGCCAGTTTCTGCCAACATCAACAACAAGGGGTGATGTTGGCATACAGAGAAAATAACTCTATGATAGGACCACAACATGCAAGCATGTGATTCCAGCAAGTCTTACGTCACTGCAAATAAATAGTACAGCCACCTAAGAAGTCACATTGTCAATGCCAGGATGCTTAATAAACAACAAGCGCTCAGAATGGCAACAATAAGACGTACTCCAACTAAAACATCTCCATAAGAAGAAGAAAAAGAAGAAGAATGTACCACATAACGTACAAATCTCTGCAGTTAGTTCATAAGCACTGAAGTTATACAACATCCTCCTTTACACACACACATAATAACATGCATCATGTTTAAACTGATCATTTGAAGTTCACCTTAAATTTTACAATAAACATGTCATGGGCTGTTTGTCTCAAAAGGAATTCTGAACATGTTAAAAATTTGAAGAAAACAACTTTTCAGTTCTTGCAACCACTTTTAACTCTTGAATACTGTTTACATCTGTAGGCAAGAACTTCAGTGGTATTCCATACCTGCAGAATTTAATTAGATTACTTACACTTACAGTTACTGCCATACTGCAGCCTTATATGAAGGCATATAACAGGTACCCTTTTGCCACTCTTGGCCTGTTGCATGAAAACAGAGACTGAATGTCTTCAGGTTCAAACCACTAGCCTGAATTTCTTTGTTAGAATGCAGTAGTTTTGACAGAAAAGGTCTAACACTTTTTTTTTTTTGGGGGGGGGCAAGCTCTAACAATGATCTCCATGCTTTTGGGGGGGGGCAGGTTCTATCAATGGTCTCCATGCTTTTGGGGGGGGGGGGCGGGGGAGACAGAAAAATGTCTGAAGTAAAAACACATTCATTTTGGTGATCAGGGAACCACTGTATTACCTTCTTCAAAAGTTAGTCCTACAGCAATTTCTTTGTGGTCAGCTGATGTTACAAAGAACTGGTAAACAGGACGGTTCAGATACTACTAAACTGCCTTTTCTGTCTGCATAACCACCTCACTGTAGTAATTTGTTGACAAAATATAGTGGAAGGAACTGAAAGCTGACTCCTACGGTGATGTGAGAGGAAGATGTAACTAATGGAGCCAGAATATGTTCTTGAGTTCAGTAGGATTTCTTCTGTTGCTGCTGCTGCTTCTATGAAATGAAACAGAGGTAATAAAGCTGTTTTTTTACTGCTTGCCTCAGAAACTACTGCTTTCTGCATTTTATCCAGGAAATGTCTAGAATTCTGGAAAAGCTACTTAAAAACTGTCCTGATTTTGCCTTTTCTTTTTTGGTCCAACAAGAGCTTGCCCGATGGTTCTTCTATTTACACCCAACTGGCCCACTTTCTTTTGAGGGGTGACAGAAGCTGAGTATTCATGAACTAGGTGAGAAGCCTAGAGTCCCATTTGCTCCTTCCTGAAAATCCCAATTCTCCACCTATTCGCCAACAAGAGTTAGGAGGGTAGAGAACAGGAGAGCTTGATGGATCAACAGAGCAGCCTACCTTCTCCTACTGGAAGCATCCCTTCAGCGGCTCTGCTGAGCTCTGCTATTGCTGGGGGGGTACTGTTGCCTACTAGACTGTTAATACCTACTGGACAGAAAGGTGGATATCAGACAGGACATGCAAGTAGTTTTGCCAAGCTCCATCAGCATGTCAGCCTTCAAGAGGCATGTGCAAGAATGCTTGTGCTTACAGGGAAGGACACCGCATACACTCATGCTGCACATACCCATCAGCCGCTATGCTTAGGGTCTCAGTAAAATAACTCCATTATGGCTACCTGGATAACAGCCAGCCAGGCCACAAGACCTTAATGGCAATGGTGATAGAAAACAGCAATGGGTATTGCTTATGGCAAGGACATAATATTCAGTAAGTATTGGGCAAGAAAGAATCAAATTACTAATCTCAGCCTAAACATATTCCTTTCTAAATAAACTAAGACTGTTTCTCCAAGGATGATTTTTTTTTCAACATCTTTAAGTGCAACAACCATTTTGTGTCTTTTTTTTTTTTTTTTGTTAATATATATCAGGAGATGAAGCACTGAACAAATGTTCAAGTTGGCCAAGGTTAAATCCAGCATTTCAACTAACAAATATAGAAAACTTATTCTGAAATGATTTATTACTGCTACTAAGGTAGCAGTGACAGGAGGACATACACATTCCTCAAAGTATGTAAGGATGTTAACTTTTCTCAATATGAATTTTACCAAATCCAAAACTGCAAACTTGCCCATTTATTTAGATATAGCAGTTTGCAATGAGATGCATTTCAGATCTTCTGTGTCCAACATACATAATGTTTTTGTCAAATTATATATACTGCCATCATTTTCCTACATTATGAAGGCTCACACCACACAGATGCAATGTCTATATATGGTACTGTACAGAAACCAGTTTGGATAGTAATTTTTCTTTTTAATTTTATTTATTGTACTTTGATATGAAGGCAGTTAAACCCTCTAAGCCAACCCTTTTGTAAGCATGAGCCCAGAAGCAGGGCTCCAAACTTACAGTTAAAAAAAATACAGCTGTAGTAGGGCATGTTATGTACTCCTGCCATTACTCCCAAACTTATCATTCACTGACTGTAAATGTTACTTGTCCGTGAGTGTTTTATGACTCAAACTGCTAGTTTGAAATGTGTACTTTAAAAGTCTGTTATTATACCTGTTCGCATTTAATTCAGTGAGCCCTGTGGTATTAAACGTTTTTTCCCTTCATATTTCTGTGTTCATATGTTGTTTTTCTATTGCTTTTCACCTCTGCATCAATGTTTTGCCAAATGATTTGTCATTTCAGTGTGATTTGTCTTCTCATGTACTAACATTTTCATTTGCTCTGGCCATGTTACTGGTAAAAGTCAACTCATATTATATCTATTACAATGACAGTAGTGTGGTGGATGTTCCAGCTGTACAATACATATCAAACTACACACTTCATTTTCAAATAACATTCTTTTAACTACTGTATCGTCAAACAACCTAAGAAAACATTAGTGCACCCTGATGTAAAGTTTATTCAAACCTTAGAGAACCCTAATGTTTAAGATGGATGCTAAAAAAATAAAATACTACACAAATGACAACAAAGAATGCCCTGGACTAATGCCACGTGTTGATTTCATAATGACCTTCAAGATCAAGCCCACAGTTTGTTTTATAATTTCTTTTTGTTATAATTATGCCTTCATCTTGTAAAGAGGGGTTTCTAATTATAGAATGTTTATTTTTTACTTTAGTTATTTAAGGGGACCTATGTTTATTATAGCTTACTAACAACTATGTGGTCTGGAATGTTACACCTCTAGCAGAGTACACAAACCCTTGCATTCCAGAATATTTTCTGAAAAATCAAATTCAATAGCATAAGATTATCAAATGAGAATATTTTATGAAGAGTAAAAGTTATTAAAGCTGTACAAATAGCAATGTTATCAATAAGAAGTGTTATCTGAGGTGATTATAGTAAGTGCATTCATAAGTCTTTCCATAAATGCTCCAACATATTACTAATTCATACAAACCCAGAATTATACTTTTTGCTAAACTTCCATAAATTGTCATATCTTGGAAAATGTACAATATAGACATATATTGTTAGAACACTTTGATTAACCAGACATAAGACTTCATACAACAGCAAGAAATTCTTCTCTGAGTGCATACTTAGTTTAATATTTAAAGAAATATGAAAACACATACTTCATAGTATAATTAGCAATATAAATAGCAATGAATATTTCTCAAAATCCACAACTTAAAGTGAAAATAAAAGGACAGTTTTCTTCAACATCTAAAGTTTCACCTGATGTCATGTAGTAGTTTATTAAGAAATATTGTTTATTTTCATAATTACTAACAAAGAACTAGCAACATCTCAAGTACAGTGTGATATAAATGGACATCGATAAAGCATTTTCCTGTCTCTCACCATGGTATTTCACACCATACCCCTCAACACCATGTAGGTCTCTCAGTTATAAAAGGATGATCATAAGCATGAAAATATGAACAATAAGCTGCTAACAGTAATTCATTTCTTCACTGCAGGAAATCACAGATTAACAAACTTAAGAGTCATTTTGATAATAAATCTTTACCCTTTCTAATACTTCGTGGTGCTGCGGTAGCGTTGTCGCCTCACAGTAAGACGTTGTCCTGTTCGATTCTCAGCTAGAGCATCTTCTGTGTGGAGATATGCATGAATGGGCATACCTTCGTTCAAAGTTGTGCATCAGGGCCGGCAACTCGGCACGTAAAAATCTACTGCCAATCATTAGTGGACCCGAGTTCCGCTGTGGCGACCCCTAACCGGGAAAAGCCAAAAGACACAACAACAACAACCCTTTCTAATACTTCCTATTATTAACTGGTAAGTCATTAAAGAAGTCAGATTCAAAAAAGATCTGGGTGCCAAATGGACCTATGGGTGCTAACTGGAAGTATAAAAAAGGCACCATCAATGTGAGTGAATTAATAAACTGGTGTTTCTGTTTATGAGCAACTAACAACTTCCTGATTCCATGTCATCCATCCCCGCCTTCTGATGATGCAGAATGGGAGAAAAACAGTTTGTAGTGGGTTGGCATGTCTTCTGCTGTCTGCAGCAGATTTCATTACAAGGTAACTAGAATGCAGCACAATTATATCTATAAATAAACACGGGTATATTCAAGTAAAAGATAACAAAAGTTAAGATGGAACAGCATAAGATACTTGGTAAGGTGTAAATAGCCTGGCACACAGTGTAATAAAACAGATGCAAAACTAATAAATCAGTGTCTACCAATGAAATGATTAATTACTTTTAGGGAGAAAATTATGAAGGTGTGAATCAACTCAATAATAGACCTACTCTATATTTTATATATATATATATATATATATATATATATATATATGGAAAATAAACATTTGGAAAAAATTTGTGCATCTGTGAAGATGAAGACGTGGTAAAGCGAATTGATCATTCCAAAGCAGACAACTGTTTACTACAGTGTGACAGCTGTGTTACTACACTGTATGCAAAGTACAATACACTTTTATTAGTAATTCATTCGTAGTGCATGGAGTGCCGGATTATGGTATGAAATCAGAAAAAAGTTAAACTTGAAGGCTTCCACAGTGCAAGACCCAAGTGCAAATTGCAGGAGTTTTCTACTACATTCCCAACTGCTGATGTGCAAAGAGCCATCCATCATAGGAACATTAGTTTTGTGAACAAGCTCAAAAACCTTTGCTCCATATAATCATCCAGTTCCTTCCTTCTTGGACGTATGGATCATTGGGATGAGTTTAACAGAGACAGGGTATTTATTTCATGGGTGTGGGAAGTCTTTGGGATGCGTCATGGTTAGACTGATAATTTTTCTTGAGGTAGCTTGCTCTCTTGCATTCAGGTCACCAGGGTGTACTTTAAGTGGTTACACACATTAATGGATCTTGCGCTGCTCTGCATCATGGACAGAAATCTCCTTTAAAAAGATAGTAAAATACAGGGAAAAGAGCTGTAGTTTTTGGTTGTAAACTAGCCGTGAAGTCGTTCAGTTCACTTTGTGAAGAACATTTTTACCTTCTCCGACTGCAACAATGGCACATGAGCATGTTACAGAGAAGGGTACAGTATTCTACAATTGGTTTGATATGAACTGTATTACAAGAGGGCAATTATCTCAATGGTGTGGCTCTTGACCTCCACGGAGGATACGGCAGGGAGCTCATTAAGATTGTTAGATGGCAGCAGCCATATGGGTATCAAATGTAAAGTCATCATCTATAAGGTCCCGCAGATATTTTGCTGTTTTTTTTTTTTTTTAACTTTTAGTTGTTGGTTATCAATAAATATAAAGCTGGTGGGAGGTTTCTGCCAACTGCATTTTTTAAGAATGAAGTCAAATTCCTTCTTGTACCATTAGTGTGTAATGTTAAATATCATTCGGGGTGGTGGTATCAATGGAGTTAAGGACAAAGCTATTGAGCTTGCAGTCATCTGCATATTTGTTTAGCAAGACAAAGAATATGGTTTGGGCATCCAAGAAAAAGATGCCAAAAAGAAGTGGCCCTTGTCTACAGCCTTTTGAAACTCCACTGGTGACAAGAGCTTGATAATGAGGAGTAATCCTATTCTTACTTGTGCTAGTAGTTAATTGTGGGCCCAATATACCGGACATTAATTTATCTTTACATCACTGAGTTTATTATGACTCCATCATTAGGCAGTGTAAAATGCTTTGGCCAGACCTAGGTAAACCAAGTGGACAGACAGGCAGCATGGCAGTCATACTTTTGAAGCAATTTACAAGCTTAAACAATGTACTCTTTTTAGGCAATTCTGGGCAATAAAGGTGGAGGTATCTCGTGTCTGCCTGAATAAGTAAAATAATGATAATCATCATCTTTCAAAACATGCCTGTACTGCTGATCGGTCTACAATTACTGAGGTCTGTGGAAGGGCCTCCCTTGTGGACTGGGATCAACAACAGAGGGTTTTCAGACATCAGGCATGTAACAGTTTTTTAATGTTCTTTTGAGAATCCTTGCATCAAGCACACTAGGCTACACCCGGCTGCATACATTAGGTTTCCTGTATCTGATTTGGTTCCATGGAAGTGGTGTTTCTGACCTTAATGAGGACAGGGGTGATGATTAGAGATGTAATTTTAGCTTTAATCTTGCTGCATAAAAAAGTGAATGGGTTCCCCTTAACAGCCTGAAACTTTCTCCAAATTTGTATATATGTTATCTACACAGCTTGCTGGTTGTGTTATGGTGGTGGTGTTTTGGTGGTGGTGTTTTGTTCTAGCATACATAATTATTTTTCTTTCTCTTCTCATTTTTTGACTGTTGATATAAAAGGTCTTAGTACAGCCACCCATTCTGGGAGCAAGTTCTTCCTTGAATAAAGCTTTACTCCTTTCATTGTAGGGAGTTGTTCTGGGTGGAGTTGAACCTTAGCCTTGCTGCATTGTGCTGGGTAACATGGGAAGGCTTTGCATGCTCTTTCTTCTGTCTAATAATTTGCTGATTCTGCAACCCCATCACTTATGTAAACTGCAATATTTTCATGACATTTTATGCTTCAGAAAAATGAATGTCTCAATGTCTGTTGTAAGGAGCCATGAATGATTCATCAAATGATTGTGAGGGGGCACCTAAAACAGAGTTGGAGATAAATGACAAAGTGATTATTCAGGACAACATTGCTGATACCTGAAAAATCCATAAAGATTGTGTCATGTTTTAATATGTTTGTTTTGCTAGATACAAAGAAAGTCATGGCACTGTTGTAAGACTGAAAATGGGGTAGTGAGACATTTAGATTACCATAGCCACCAAAGGTGTTTTTCAGGATGATATCCAGTACACCTCTGTCCTTTGCTAGCATTTATACCATTTGTTTGAGACTTAATGTTTATGATGTTCAATAGTTTTTGCCTTTGATTACTGGCTGAGGTATATTTTTCAGTCAATGGTGGAACAATTTAAGCCAAAGAACAGGTCCTGATGCTGCTTAATAAAGCAAGAGTCATCACTCAGATATTGGTGCACCAAATGTATTTGCTAAAGGTCTTGATTTTGATGGAAGAGTAATCAATCTTTTTCAGAATGAGAAATATGTAAAAGAATAAGCTGATCCCTCTTTCTAAAGCCAGAAGAAAGCTCCAGTGACCCCAGTAGATGCAGGGAGGGACTAAGGTTACTCTGGTTCATAAGTTTGTGGCTGTTTACTAGGCCAACTACCACAAAGGCCTTTTTAAGCCTAGCCATGCATCCTAATCTCTGACAAGTTCTGATACCCTTGATAAGTGTAAGCTTGGGCCTGAGAGATGAACCATTTACAGGTTACCCGTCCATTAGAGACACAGGTGCCAAACCAGGGATGCATTTATTTGTTTCCCATTCAATTGTCCAAGTTGCACTTGAATTGGGTTAGGGAGAAACTCTGCTTCTCATGAATGGAGAGAGCCTGTTCCATAGTCAGGGTAGTCTCTGGGGTACACACCTCTCTATCCAGTAGATCCTATTTATATCACAGGCAAGGTTTAAGTCTTTAGAATGGGCAGTTCTGGTGCTGTTTGTTTTGTGGAGATGCAGGAGGTCCATCAGAGTGGGATCTGACAATGTTCTGTATATGCCAGACACAGATCTCTCCTCAAAAGCCTGTAGGAGACAAAATATGGGGATAGGGCCTTGAGGCAGTCTGCACAGGACATTTTACTTGCGCCTTGTATTCTTTTAGTGAGGAACCTCTGTAGACATTCCAATTGTTGGATATGCCTGGTTAGGTACATACCAAAGGGGGCACAGTACTCAATGATAGGTCTGATGAATGCCAAATACAGTGGAACAATGACTTCCTTGTACTTGTATGCCATATCTTTGTTTATAAGTTGAGCAACACTGAATTATTTCCTCACTACTGTAGGCACGTGATGATCCAAGGCTAGATTGCCATCTATGTCTGTCCCTAAGTCCCTTACTGCTGGGTCAACTCTAAGGGGATGTGTTGTTAATATGACATCTACCAGGGATGGATGACTTCCCAAAGGATACTATTATGCATTTCTTGGCATTTAGTTTTAGTCTATGGCTCTGACACAAGTTGTCTGTGTCAGCCCCTCCTAGAGAACATTTGTGTCAGTGTAAGGTTCAATGACTGCTCCTAATTTCCAATCATCTGCAAATTTAGTCAGCCAGAGACCACTGACATTGGCCTTGACTTCTGAGAAGTAAATGCCACAAAGGAGCAGCCCAAGGACTGACCCCTGAGGGACTCCACTTGTGACTGGCCTCTTTGTAGAGGTGAACTCCCCAATTCTAACTTCCTTGTTCCTGTCTGTGAGCCAGATGGCTATCCACTGGGTGACATACAGACTTGTACCCAACCTCTTGAGTTTGTCAACAATGTCTGAGTGGTGTATTGTGTCGAATGCCTTGGCCAGGTCAAGGTAGGCAGTGTGAACATTTGCCCTCATCCATTGCTTTGCTGACCTTCTCAAAGAAGTCCACCAGGCTGAGTAGCCATGACCTGCCCTTGACGAAACCAAAACTGGGTTGGGTCCAGTGTCTGGAGTTTTGTTGCATCTCTGTTGATCACCTCCATGATAATTCGTTCCATGGCTTTACATACAAGATTAATGAGACTTATGGGTCTGTAGTTACCAGGGTCTGTAAGAAAAACACCTTTGTGCAGAGGAATGACTGCTGCCCTTCTCCATTCATGAGACACAAAGCCTGTTTGAAGGCTACAGTTAAATAACTCTTCCAGAGGCCCTGATAGGTCATGTTTCATGCTATTTAGAAGGCATCCTGGGATACTGTCTGGGCCCATTCATGCAATGTTCTTGGCTTTAGAGACAGCATTAAGGACCTGTTCCCTATTGATAGTAGGGGGGAGTTACATTTCATGATATTTCCTGAAGAAAGGTTGAGGGGGAGAGAGGGGTAAAGTTGGAGCTGAATTTATCAGCCAGGAGGTTTTTTATATCTTCTGGCTCAGTATAGGTGGCTCCATTTACAATGAGTGCTGCACACAACTGTGTATTGCCTTTAAGGCTGCGGACATGGCTAAAGAATGCTTTGTGGTTGTCCTTGGCCTGGGAGGCCACACCTACCTCAAATTTGGTTTTGGTGGACTATTTGTCCTCTGAGTTGTTTAATTTGATGAGAGTGCTTTCATCCTGCTGGGCGCTGCACCTCCTAATTTTTGCCATGATTTTTTTCCTCCTGTTATACAGCTCATTGACCTTGTGACTCCACCAGGGTGGCTTGTTTTTTGAGTTAGTTCTGTGCTTCTTCCTGGTGGGTATAGCTACCTCTACACAGCTATTAACATGCTTGCACAGGGTATCTGTGAACAGTTCTGCATAGGAAGAAGTGTTCTCAGGGTTTATGGGGGCTTGAAATTTTGCCAGGTTCTCACTTAATAGCTAAAGGCTAGCCTTAGAGTAGCTCCTGAATATTCCAGGTTTAGCTGGGGGTCCAGGTTTTATTTTTACTTCAAAGGAGACCATTTTGTGGTCTGACCTTACCAGGGAAGGCATTACAGTATGGGGTGTGCAGCAGTCTCCTATATTAGTGAGGACCAGATCCAGTATGTTTGCACCCCTGGTTGGTGTACTGACTATCTGGTCTAGGGAGTTTGTGTTTACATGATCCAGGAATCTCTGTGAATGTACATTTGGTGTCATACAGGATTCCGAGTTAATATTGGGGTAATTAAAGTCACTTGAAACACTGAGATAGAGCAAGGAGTTCCCAAAAACAACGAAAAATCACAGAAACGCCAATAATTTATTGAAGCTTTCGGGCTCTCAACCCTTCATCAGCATACACAATACCAAATACTTTACATTTAAATAGAGGTAACAGTTAAGAACTCATGACAAAACCAGCCAATAAAATTCACTCAATAAAATTCAAAAAACAATTACTTATTGAGAGAAATCATAAAAAACCTTTAAAAATGTGAAGAATAATATCATAACAGTTTATAACTAGTTAAAACATATAACGCCATTAGTATAAAGCCTATTTTATTAAGACAACAGATGGTTAATTTATAACACATAATAGTTATATATAGATTAAATTAATGAATAGGCTATTAAGGATATAAAATGTTTTAACTAGTTTCAATAAGCTTCAATAAATTATTGGCGTTTCTGTGATTTTTCGTTGTAATTAAAGTCACCCCATGAGTGCTTCTAATAAGTTTAAATATATGGTGTGGGTTTCCTGGGTCATAGAGGGGGGCCTATAGCTTGCAAGAAAGTGGTATTGGATTTCACCTATGGTGATTTGAACATGGAGCAGCTCAAATTCATTGTCCTGTTTGATCAGCCTTGAAGTATATTTACTTTTGATGTAAACAGAGACACCTCCACCTTTAGTAACTGCCTGTGGAGTAGCTGGCCTAAATGTGTGGAAGGCATTACAACCTTGCACTGTTGGTGTGCTCTCCATGGCTTTAAACTATGTCTCAGTGACTGCACAGACATCAGCATTCTCTAGGGTAAAGAGAGTTTCTAGTGAGTGGAGTGTTTTGTTTACGCTCCAAGACTCCTAGCGTTGAGCAGTAATACCTTTAGATTTTCTTGGTTTTGATTTGCTTGTTGGAAGTACTTTCAGTTTGGCATTGCCTAAAAAGGTACTATGGGGGAAGACAATGTTTTAGCTAATATTCTAAAGCCTAGAGCGGAGAAGTGCAGACCATCCCTGGCAAAGCAGCATGGTCTGTTGACCATCTCCTTCCATGCTGACAAATACTGCACCCCCTTAGAATGACATCAGAAACTAAGCCAATTATTAAAGTCAATCATCTTTTGTTCGTACTGTGGCATCACCCTTGGATACTGTAAAATTCTGCTTAATGCTAGGCTCATACCAGCCTAAGACACATATTCCGAGAGCTCCATCATGTCTCTCCTCATATAGTCTAGGGAGGTATGTCTCAGGCCATTTACTGCCACATGTACTATGACTTGAGTCATATTGGTAATTGTGGTCCAATGACCTGAATGCATGTTTAATTTGGCTGATCCTAGCCCCTGATAAGCAACTGACTGTAACTTTCTCCTTACTCAGCCTGGTGAGAGGGACATTAGTGTGTCTCATGATGGAGTCCCCAATGACCAGAATGTTGGACTGTGTGGTGGCTTGCCTTATGGGCTTAGAGCTACATCTAATGGAGCCTCTACCTCTCTATGCTGATGTGGGTGTTGATTTGAAAGAGCGCATTTGGGGCTGCTGAGGGTATTTGTTATGTGTATTTCATCTAGGAGGTCTTTGTGGTTTAGGAAGGTGCCTCAGCATATGTGGGTTGCTATGTCTGCTTTGGATTGTGTGTGATGGGTGCAGCATGAGTACTACTGACAACCTCATTGACATTAGTACTTGTATGTGAGAGCTTTGCCTCCAGGGACATTATGTAACTACATCTCTCACATACCATATCAGTTTGTTTGGGAATTAACTGGTTGTCAGTAAACATGAGACAATTTCTACATTGCCTCAGGATGCCCATATCCACCAAGCCAGTAACAGAGACAATAGGAAAGTTCATATCTACGTCAACAAACCCTTTTTAATTGATTAGACAGTTGGAGTGAGAATATCAATCACTGTCAGGAGTATCTGGTTTGCAACTATGGGGACAGTGCTTGTCACTGCAATCTAGTTGTCCTGTGTGCAACTAGATATTGGAGAAATTTCAACTGTGCTTTTATAGAAAAAAAATGTCACTCAAGGTGTCTGAGTCTGTACAAAGCACTGCCAAACACCTGAGGGGAAACTAATAAATAGACCCTGAAAATTTAAGGATGAAGTATTTAGGCAGATATTCTGAAGTTAGAAACAAATCAAGCAGTATTTACTGAAAACAAAGAATTAGCTTGTCAAGAATGATGAAAAGAGGGGCGTTGCATGAATGGCTACTGCCTGGCTAATGATGGTCTCAAGACAGCTTCACTCTGTTGGAATACAATGCTCTTTTGCTTCTTCTCTCACCAGAAGCAAAATGTTAGCACCAATCCCAAGAAGAGAAGCAGGCCACAGCCTGTTTAGTGATCCACAGACTTGTCCCAGATGAAGCAAAGGTCTGTAGGTTATTAGCATTTTTCTGGTAGATGCCTTGAATAGTAAACAGACCAATCAGGAATGTTAAGCACTGACCCTCCCCATTCCAACCAAAAACAGTCAGGAATCAATGCACTCTGCTCCTTCTCTCACCAGGATCAGAATATAAGCACAAATTCCAAGCTGACACCTATAAAGCAGTTATTAGGCTTTTTGGTGACCAGCAGTCTCCAGGAAATAATGTCCCTGTACTCCTCCTCTCTCCAGGAGGAAACAGAAGCACTAATCCCAGGATGATTACTGAGTCAGAATGTGAACTCTCCAATAACTGGTGGTCTTGCAATAGATGGTTTAACACTGCAGTGTGCACTAAGCAGTTAGATATGAAAGCGGGTAACTTAAGTTTTAGCTAGCTAAGTGGAGAGAGAGTGTTTTAAAAGAGCAAGATAGAGTGAAAGGGAGTGGGCACTTTTGTACTCTGGTACTATGGAATACAGTTGTTGCTGTATCTTTCGGCTTTTCCCGGTTAGGGGTCGCCACAGCGGAACTCCGGTCCGCTAATGATTGGCAGTAGATTTTTATGTACCGACTTGACAGGCCTGACGCACAACCTTCAACGAAGGTATGCCCATTCATGCACGTCTCCACACAGAAGACGCTTTAGCTGAGAATCGAACAGGACAATGTCTTACTGTGAGGCGACAACGCTACCGCAGCACCACCACCGCAGCTAAATTTAAATAGTTGGAGGGGAGTGATTTCAAAAAATGATAATTTTGTGCTTACTCGCACCAGCCAGTGAAAGGAGAGACGGAAGGAGATATATTGCCAAATTAACATAAGGGGCAGACAACTAGAAAGATAGTGGTGTTTAGGAACACAACAGTAACACAGTGTGGGGGGCAGTGGGATTCTGTCTGACTCATAAGAGACAGAGCTGTGGTCTCTTTTGAAGTTTTAATATGCAATTAAAAGCAGAATACAAGTAAAACACAGTGTAAAGAAAACAAACCACAGTATACAAATAGAAAAAGGCAATAAAGGAATACAAAATACAAGAAAATCAAAAGCAAACTAACCTTTCCCTCACAGCAAGCTGTTGCAGAGTCTGGGTGAGCTTTTGCAGTAAAGGGTAGTAGCTTTGCATGAGACTGCACTGACTCTCTCAGTATGGAATAAGAAGCTATAATACATGGAGTCAATTGACCCACGTGTCCCCTATGTCATTTTTCCAAGCTGGGGGTAAACTCAACCAGTCTACAAGACGACAATCAGGTCAGCAGTCAGGAGTGCTATGAAGTCCATCTTCTGAGGGACCTAGGAGGTTTCCTCAGAAGTGGCAAACTGCATGAGGTACTACTGCCTCTTCTTTCTATGAAAATGTCTTGTTAAATACTGTAAAAGACAAAAGAACTGGAAGTGGAATTTTTTAGAAATGGGAAGGATCAAATTACACAGAAATAAGTGGAATTTGTGGGAAAATATATACAGTTTTCCAGAGTAGGAGTAAGATTTAAGTGAAGGCAGGGATTGGTCAATTAATGTAATGTTGGAATGAATGAAAACTGTTAAAATGCATACTGTATGAAAACAAAGAAAATATTAGTATGTTTTTTTCTATTACTGTATATGTACCCATGTCATTTTATTTTAATGTCAAGTTTAATAAAATTCATGGGCATACGGAAGCCATGTAGTTCAAATACTGATATGTGAAAATGAGCATTTGCATACATCCTATCAGCCTCCACTACAGGAGATTTAAGGTAAAGATGTTAGCTTAGCTAGCTGAGCCTTTCTTGGAGTTTTTACTGAATGGTATGTCTATGTGGCCTTTTTCTCTCCGGCTTGTTTTACACACACACACACACACACACACACACACACACACACACGTGCACACACACACACACACGCGCGCACACACACACACGCACGCACACACACACACGCACACACACGCACTGAATTCTACTGGTGGTGCACAAACATATTTGAGATGCATTTAATTTAAAAATAAGTGCTTCATCAAAACACTATACCCTCAAATGGCTCAACCAATCAAAAAAGAAGAGCAGTTGTCATTTTCTTATCTGTAAAATAACAAAAAATGTTTACTCTGTCTGCATTTTGTTACTTTTAGGGTATGTTTAATTCCCTAAGGTAGCACATGTATATCTGTGGTTAGGAGGTTTCACCTTACTCATGTGCACTAAGACTAACTCTATCCCTTGTCCATAGCCCCAATCCTACACATTAGGGTAGTAAACCCCCTTTCCCTAACAGTACCACTAAACAAGACACACACATACGCAATACACAAGCACAGCACCAAAGCTATCATCTCCCCTAGCTTCTGTGAGTACGCACGCACACACACACACACACACAAAAAATACCAAAACTGATATAAAAGTGTCAGTTTCTACCCACTCACACTTACCTTACATTACATGTTGCTGACACTGACTCTTCCTGCACTTAATATAACCAGTTGTGCCACAAATCAAGCAGTACCTTCTAGTAATAATACAGAACCCATATAGACAGACAGACAGGCAGACAGCTACATATACACACCAACAATTAAAGAGGATTTCCTCTATTTTATACTGACAATGGGATGTCAGTGCCAAGATGATATCTATTTGAATACTGGATACACTGGCATCTGGTGGCATAAACTGTTCTATATGGTTTTCTTTAACTTTCTGCCCACTATCCATCACGCCCCTTCCATCTACTACATCTACCATTTGCTCATCTGCAGCAAGAAAATGCACCCTCATCACTCAATGAAGGAACTCAGTTACCTGTGGAAGTGATCCTCACATTGCCTACTCCTGTAAGCAGCCATTGCTTGGGAAATAAACAAGAGTTGGGAAGGCCATTAGCCATGCACCCACAAGAAGTTAGATGCTCTTCTCACCTTTGTCTGCATCTGTGATATGCTAGAATCCTAAAGTGTACATCCTATAATTCATGTACACCTGTGCATAGAACAAACAGCAGCTTACATCCATGCTCAGCTTGGTGGATATGCATGTCTTGGGCAGTACTGCTGACTCTTCAGGTATGTGATGGTTTAGTCTGTCCCACCCAAGACAGGCAAGTTGGCATCAACTGCTCACTTACACCATCTCCAGACAAATTTCTTTTCAGCTCCAGGAATGCTAACTGATCAAAGGTCATCTGACTTGCAGTTATTTTTCCCTCAGAGCTGCAGATTTGACTTGTTCTACCTGATGTGACCTGTTGAGCAATAATGGTGCATGTGAGAAACATACATTTAAGCATATGTATACAGAGACTGATGTTCCCTATAAAGGTGAAACGTGTGTATGTGAAAAATATTTTCACCTCTGCAAAAATGCAGACAGTACCAAGTCAAAAGTTTAATTCATTTAATTGGAAGCTAAACATATCATGTACACTGCTGTGCATTATGGGATATTTGAAGTGATGCTTATACACAAAAGCTTACAAACACAGATGTGCTCTTTTAAATTTTCACAGTCAGCGACCATTAATTTGGAACTGAAGTATTGTTGCAATGGGCAGATTTCACATTTGTTAACATTATGCTCTCTCAGTCTTTCAGATACTTACCTACTTTCGAACTATGCTAACATAAAACAACTTTCCTTCTACTCCTCCCAAGGACAAAGTGGTACTCGCATGACATCTCGAAGCAGACTCTACAATCTCAGTAGAGGACATATTGAAGAAAAATAATTAATAAATGCAATATCTTAACACTCATGTTTCTCATTTCTCAGCAAGATTAGATGTAAACCATCCACAAGCTCTCATCCTCTCAGGGCATACCTTCCAACAACTGGTACTACATATGGTCAGTAGCCTGAATACCCAGAAGCATGCTCTCTGAGAAGGTTTGCTCTATTGTTAACCTTACTAGGACTAGAAGCACTTCTGAAGCATGGCTGCCAAATTATTTCTTTGCTGATGGGGCATTTTATTCCTCAACTCTCCCTTGAAAAAGCCTGTTTATGAAAGACTGGAAAATAAGTCTTAATTCACTGCATTTCAGACAAAAAAAAACAACAGCAGCACATTTAAGCACCAGCTCACATACCCAAAAGCTGATAACTGTTAATTGCACAGGAAACCAGTTTATTATACTGTGCTACAGATGGCAAAATCAAAAAATAACCTGTGCAGAAATGACAAGCAATAATGAAAACTGCAAAAGCTCAGTCTACTGTGTGAAAAATGTTTCACCTTTGAGAGCAAAGACAAAACTGTACCACAGCCCTGACATTTAAAAGTAAGGCAACATAGACTATATATGCTTACTGGTAAGTTAACCTTAAGTCTTTCCCTGTCAGTATTAACAAAAGTGCACATAATATTATGCTGCCAAACCAAATGGAAGCAACTACTCCACAATGAATATAACAGATGGAGGCTCTTTCTTTGTTGCTACAGTTTGACTAGAAATAGGTTATAAAGGTTAAAATCTAGTTCTTAATAGTAAATGTTTTAGTAGTACAGATTACTATCAAAAGGTTAAGCTGTTTTTCATTCTTCAGGCCATTTTTAAATGACAGAATACACACAGTGCTTACAAACAGATGATAAGCAGGTGGGATGTCTAAGTGAAACCAATCATAAGACTGCACAAGTACAACTAATATCTTAACACATTTAATAATTTACAGTTCTGACCAGAATCAATAAGGTAGCGAAACACATGAAATAAAGTAATTCAAACCTGTTCAAGCAACTAAAAACAGTTACACATGGTTCAACATTGTAGAGAAACAGGCACTGCACAGGGAAAGTGTAGAGCCATAAAACACATAAAAATTAATTACCAGAGGCTAGATGAATATTCTGATGTAGCTTAATGATGCTAAAAATGTAATAAATCATACTGTGTCAAGATTGTGTGACTTGATATATTCCTGAGGCATACTATTGATTGCTGTCTGGAAGTATGATGTTCTTCTAAATAAAATCAATCATGTTGCAATACTGATTACAAATGAAAGGTGTTTTTTTGGCTCAGTAACTAGAAAATAAAACTTATATGCCTTCAATATCTTCATTTTGCCACCAAGTTGTTGAGTCAAACGGCTGTTACACTTAAGCATAGAAGAGAAACAAATCCTCCTTGAAACCCAAAACAAAGTTATTAAATTTCATCACATACTGACTTGACTGAAGAAAGTACATTCTTTTTGAGTTCTAAAAACTCATCCCCTATGTAACTTTCTTGAAATTACAGTAAATTAAGGCAATTTGCATCTTGCATTTAGAAAATATAAACCATCAGAAAAGGCACTGTAGAAGTACCACAACACACACTCCCTTTTTGCTTCTAGTACATTACCAAAAATATATAAATATGCTGAATGTACCAGTCGTTACACTGATTTGCGCATGAAATAGTCATTAAACACAGTCGAAGCTGAATGTTAGCATATATTACCCCAAGAAGCTTTTAATAGTCATTAAACACAGTTTGAGTTAAATGTTCGCATATGTTACCAAAGAAGGTTAACATGGATGAAAAAAACATCAAAACATCTACAGATGAAAGAACACACTAAAGTTATGGGAAATAATTACAAAATGGACCAGCTAAAGATAATCTACGCTCTCTGGTACAGAACGTTTTATGGTTATACCAATACAATATGGGAGTACTCTCAAGTAAATTTCTGTCTCGGATTGTGGCCAAAGTGTCAGTGTCACTCAGCCCACAACTTCTTTTTTACAAATATTGCCAGCTAACTGAACCTTCAGAACTCTGGTGTTTACAGTTGTATATGCGAAAATAAAAACCTGTTTAATTCACCTGCATGACACTCCTTGTTGCATGGGTACCACTCCCCTTGCCCCATCCTTTGAAACTGCACCATATACATTCACCCAAATCCCACATCTCAGGGTCAAGCTTCTTCAGAAAATTTGTAAGAGCAACGCAAGTACAAAACCAGAAACTAGATGGCTTGAACTGGTAAGCTGCATGAAATGTATTTAGGAGCTTAGTAAGATGTCTGAAATAAGTGTGGTAAACTTGGAAGTTACAAACAACATTTCTGACAACTCCAGGGTGGTAAGATATCTTCATATTATTCAATTCTAAGTATAAACAACTCATTCCATATATATATATATATATATATATATATATATATATATATATATATATATATCTATAGCACAACTGCGTGTACACAACTGAATAAATTTAATAGCTAGGTAAATCCTAAAACACTTTGCAGCAAGCATTGCCTTTCTGCAGTGATGTAACACACAGTCATGCAATGTAAACACTCAAGTAAGAGGTATTATTCAGCTGTAAACTAATATGCCAACAATGCTTTCCAGACATGGGAGTTAAGCAGGGATTTATTCCCAAATGTCATGATTTGAGCCTGTAGGTCAAGCCCAAGGAATGAAATGCATTGAGGAATAAAGTCAATATGACTCTCATAGTGGCTGGTATTACCACTACTGTGTCATGCCATAATGTTTAATTTTTTAGTATCAGCTGGTAATAGTTTTGCAAAACAATCTTATACTTTTTAGTACTTGAATATTGCAAACATAGGCTGAGCAAAGTCATACTGCATATTAAAAATATCTCCAAACTAAATATAATGCATTAGGCTTCTACCTGCTTCTACAAAAACTGTGTCTGATAGTGTTTTGAAAGTGAAGACCCTGCAGTGGGAAGTTGTGCAATCTGGGCAGGAAACACACTCAGGAATTACATAATATTAATGTCCAATGTTAATAATACCTTCTGCTCCACTTTGAATCACTCTGAGTCACTGTTAGGCTGAATCAGACTCCGTAAGTTCTGGCATGGTATAGCACATTTTATACCACCAAGTATTGGGAGTCTAAGAGTGATGATACAGGATTTATGAATCATTTTCTGTTGTCTTTTTAACCTTTTACTATGAATAGTTTAAATGAACACATTTCATACATACTGTCACGCAGCAGAACATCTTTACCAAAAGAAAATTGAGCAACTTGACCACATCTGCATGCACTGATTAGTATCTGACATTTCTAAAGGAAAACTGCTGCTGATAGCCACAGCAATAAAAGTACAGTTGTGTAAAATCTTATCATAACAGCAGATGTCCCTATCTTCACTGCTGCCGTATTTCTAATAAAAGGGATCTCCTGCCAAGGATAGCCCATCATCTAGCCAGTATGCCAAAACCTTTAGTATCTACAGGTGACATACATCACACATATGCACCCAGCATAGGGCATAAAGGTAACGTACTGACGCATACAATTCAGAAAGGAAAAGCATGTTCCTAGGGAACATCCAGAAGGAGAAAAGAAAGATAAGAACCCCTCAGCTAGGAGGGCAAAGAGAATAGGCTACAGCAGAAGGGGCAGGAGAGAGGGACCAAATACTTCAACAGTGAAGAGAAGGACATCTACTCTAACGGTAGGATTTTACACAACTGTACAAAGTCCTTCCATATCACTGTTATATGTATTCCTAAACTAAGGGAGAGTACAAAAGCTCAAGATGAAACCTGGAAGGAGGATGACATTGAACAACCCTCAAGAAATTCCTGTAGGATAGCCCTGGCAAAGTCAGCTCTACACCTAGAAACAACATCCAACTTAGAATGCTTAGTGAAGGTATGAACAGAGAGGACCAAGTTGCAGCCTCAAGGATGTAACTGGTATCCAGCCCCTTGAAAAAAGGACCAGATGAAACAAAAGCTCTGGTACATTGAGCCTGTACTGAAGAGGAAAGATATCTGCCATAAAAAGAACAACAACAAAAAAAGCAATGGCTTTAGAAATACAAAAAGAGATAGTCTGCTTAGAAACAGGTAAACCCAAAGACCTATATTAAAATAAACAAAAAAGCTGTTCAGATTTGAGAATCAAGTACAGTTGTGTAAAATCTTACCATAAAGGTAGATGTCCCTCTCCTCACTGTTGCAGTACTCCTTACAATATGGGATTCCCTGCCAAGGGTGACCCTGACATCCAGCCAGTATACCAAAGCCTTTAAGTTTCTAAGGGTACTCTGTACGTCACATGCATGCTCACCATGTACAGTGTAAGGCATAAAGATGACATCCAGATGTACCATTCTCAGAACTGAGAGCTCCAGTAGATATGCCAGTCCAAGGACTAGAGAGGTACAAAGCACATCCAGAAGGGAAAAGAACCAGGGGGAGGAGGGACGGAGTGAATACTGCAACAGTGAAGAGCAAGACATCTACCATTATGGTAATATTTTACACAAATGTACTATGTCCTTCCATTTCACTACTTACAATAGGGGGAGTGCAAAAGCTCATGAAGAAGAGAGGGAGGAGGAAGGACCAGCACAGCATCTAGGAACCCATGAATGATGGCTCCAGCAAAACCAGCTCTAGCCCTGGTATCACATCCAACTTATGTGCATACTTTTACCAAGCATTATAAGTCCAGGTAACTCCCTGAAGAACACAGGTAGAGTCTAAACCCTTGGAAAAAGCACCACAAGAAGTCACAGTCCTAGCAAAATGAGCCTTAGAAGAAGGAAGGCTCTTGCCTTGAAAAGAATAACAAAAAATAAATGACTTTAGATATCCAAGAAGAAATAAGTTTGCTTAGAAAATAGCCAACCCCAAAGATGTAGGATGAAAGGAAACAAAAAGCTGATCAGATTTGCAAAAAGCTCTGGTCTTATCCAAATAAAATCGGAGTTGTCTATGCACATCCAAGCTGTGCAAAACCTTATCATTAGCAGATTGTGGAGAAGTGGAAAAAGTGAGCAAATGAATAGGCTGATTAAGATCTCAGCTCATTCAGCACTTTGGGCATAAAAGAAGGATTAGTATGAAGAGACACCCTTGCCCTTATGGAAAACTAAAAAAGGAGCAATAGCCATAAGGGTTTGAAGCTTAGATACCAATCTGGCTGAAGTAAGAGCCAACAAAAGAAGAGTCTTTGAAAAACAATACTGCAAGGAAGCCGAAGCCGCAGGCTCAAAAGGAGCCCAGGTCAATTTCTCTTAAAACAAAATTAAGGTCCCAGAAAGGAGGGAAAGGCTTTCTGGAAGGTCTAATATGAAGGATTTCTTAAAAAAAACTGTTTTGCCTCAAATCCAGAGGCTAAGGGGCTGCTAGAGGCAGACAAGTAGAAATAGCTGATGAGCCGGCCTTAACAGAAGACTATGCCAACTCAGCATTGAGCAATTAACACAGATAAGAGAGAACCAAAGGAACATGCACAGAAAGTGGATCTAAGTTACAAGAAATACATCAAATAGAAAATCTCAACCATTCGGATAAGCAGGATTTCCTAGTAGTGGGTTTCCTGGCCTCCTGTAGGACCCTAAGCATGTCTTCAGAAAATAGGTGTCTATATGGAATTAAAATCTTATCATCCACAGTGTCAGTTGAAGAGTGAACAGGTGGGGATGGATGAGCGATCCCTTGTCTTGTGTGAGTAGGTCCACCCTGTGAGTTAATCTGTAATGATTGCCCTTGGCTAAATGCAGAAGAATAGGGAATCAATGCTGAGTCAAAAGGGAGTCACCAGCAAGATTTTGGGAACATCCTGCTTTATCTTGAACAGGACTTCTGGAATGAGAAGAGGAGGAGGGAAGGCATAACGAAACATCAACTACCAGGAAAACGAGAGGGACCCCACCTTCCAGACCAAAGGACATGCGCAAATAACTTGTTCGGAGGGGAGGCAAATAGATCTACTTGAGTACCACCCTACTGGTGGACAATGCCTAGAAACACATCCCTGTAAAGCATCCTCTCGTTGGACTGTGATATGGGCCTGCTCAGAGAGTCTGCCACAATGTTCGGACCTGAGGGAATGTAAACTGCCTGAAATATCACGTGATACTGGACAGCTAGCTCCCACACTTGTAGCGCTAACCTGCAGAGGAGATCAGATCCTGTTTCCCCTTGCTTGTTGGCATAATACATAACTGTGGCATTGTCCGTCAGTACACTGAGGCGCTCCAGAATGAAGAGAGGATGAAATGCTTGAAGAATCAACACAACAGCTCTCATCTCTTTGACATCAATGTGGTCTTTTGCTGAAGTGACCAGAGGCCCTGCATTTTTAGAGAGACGAAGAAAGGTCCACATCCTATGTCTGAAGTGTCTGTGAACAGCTCCTGAGAGAGGGAGTGGATGTTGAAAAGGAAGGCCTGGATTATGTTACACCTAACTGCCAAATCAACCACTGAAATACCAGCTTGAGGCATGGAAAAAGAGGGACTACGAAATCTACAGGACAAGAGTGCTGAAGCCAAACTGACTTTAGAAACCACTGAAGCTTTCTCATGTGCAGTTTGCTACAGGGAGCATAGAAATGGTGGAGGCCATGAAACCCAGAGCTCTCAGAAATGCCCTGGCTGTAACTGAGGACAGAGAATGAAGGATTTGAAAGAAGGCAATGAGAATTAAGGCCTTGGGAGGTGGCAGGGATGCTAGCATTGGAACAGGAACACAAAATTGTGAAGGAGGCAGGAAAGACTTTTACAAATTTATACTGATACCCAGGCTTTGCAGGAGATAAATTGCAAAGTCAAGATACTGCAGTAGAATCTCTGGACAGCAAGCCTGAAAAAGTAGGTCATCTATGTAGGGAAAGACCTGTAACCACCTTAACCTGAAAAAAAACAATTACAAGAGCAAGACATTTACCTTGGGGTAGTAGAGGCACCAAAGGGCAAAGCAAAGAACTGAAAATACCAGGAAGCAATAGAGAAAAGTAAAAACTTCCTGAAAAGGGGATGAATAGGGAATAAGAAGATAAGCACCCTTGAAGTCCAGAGAAACTAGAAAAGCCTGAGGAAGCAGGGTCTGAAAGAACAACATCCAAAAGTAAGGGACCCTTCAGGAAGGTGTGTAGGTGTCAGTGATCCAGAATGGTTCTCCAAGTGCCCTCATTCCTGGAGAACATTCTGGAATAAAACTCCTTCCCCCTTTGAGAAACTGGAACTTTCTGAATAGTTCCCCAAGTCAAGAAACCCTGAAGCACCTAGTGAAAAAAAGCTAATTATTCCTGAGGGGGCTGAGAAATGCCCATGAAAGGGGGGAGAGATTTCCAACATGTATTACCCTTGGTGAATGATGGATAGAACCCAAGAGTTCAGTAATCTTTAACCGAATAGGAAGACCCTGGGAATTATCACCCCATTAGCCTGACGAGTCTGATATGTAAGGCTATGGAGTGCACCATCATGGACGTAGGAATCTCTAAACTCTAGGTCCCACACAATTTAGTTTTCTGAAAGGTAGATCATGCCTGCTCAACCTGGTTGACTTCTTTGAGTCAGTCACCAGAGCTGTGGATGAGGGCAAGGCAGTTCTTACAGACTACCTCTATCTAGCCAAGGCCTTTGATACCATTCCCAACACAGGAATTATTGATAAGCTCACCAAACTAGGCATTAACCCCTATATCACTAGGTGGGTTGCAAATTGGCTCACAGATAGAACCCACAGTGTGGAAGCAGCGGACGTCAAGTCAGACTGCCAACCAGTTATGAGTGGAGTCCCACACGGATCGGTCCTGGGTCCTCTCCTGTTTGGCATCTAGTTCTCAGAAGTCCAGGCCAACACAGAGGGACTCTGGCTAATGTACACATCTTACAGAAAGGCCTCACTGAGAACAGTGACTGGTATGAAACCATGGCCTTAAGCTTTATGCCAAAAAATGCGTCGACCCACTAATTACCACATTGATAGAAGCCCAATGAACACTGAAGGCATTAAAAGAGATCTGGGAACACAGGTTGACAGCAATCTCTCCTTCGACCACCACATTGCCAATGTAGTCAGAAGGGTCTTCTATGTGGCACATCTCATTAACAATGATTTTGCATCCAGGAAGAAAGAGGTCATCATCTCTCTTCTACTCTTCCCTCATTAGACCAATCATCAAGTACAATGCCCCATTTGGCATGTGCCTCACTAGACACATGCAACAGCTGGAAAGGCCACAAAAGTACCCCACAAAGAGGATCCTGGGCCTTAAACACGTCGTACATGGACAGACTCAAAAAACTCCAGCTACTCTCTGTTGCACATCATCTACTAAGAGGCAATCTCTGCTTGACTTACAAAGCCATGTCTAACCCAGCTCTGTTAGAAATGCTACATCTAAAGAAATCCCAATCCCTCCACACCACTTGCTCCAGAGACCTCAACCTTACTACCAAAATCAACAGAACATGCTGGAGGAACAGGTTCATAGCCCAGAGACTGTCCATGTTCTGGAACAGACTTCCCATACATGTCAAGCAGAGCAGCTCACTGGCCCTCTTCAAGAGAGATCTTGATGAGATGGGAAATAGAAAGTTCACCCCAGGGATCACTTCAGTGGCTCTACTTGATAGAGGCATGGGAACTAACTTCAGGCAGCACGATGCCAAGGCACTTCTATGGGCTAGGCTTGTAAAGGCTCCAGGGCCATTAGCCTAGTACAAAGCTAGGAACCCAAGAGACAGGGAAAGATGAAGAGAAAGAGGAACATGCCTGAGAAGAAGAGGATAGTGAGACAGCACCTGGTTTGTCAGGAACTAGATATATCTGAGCTAAAAGAGCCTGCGTAGCCTTAGCAAGAGGAGCCCTTCTACTACCATTCTTACCTTTGGGAGGAGGGGGGAGGCAATACTGCCTACAAACAAAGGTCGAGTTATTAGGGAAATTTCTTTGGAATTTAGGTACAAGAGAAAAAAAGACACATTTTAGATCTTCTAAAGTCTTACACTTTTCTTGTAGGGTCTTAAACAAATCATCAGCAGCACCACCAAACAAATGCTTGTTATCCAGAGGAGCATCCATCAACTTTATCTTAATATCATAAGGCAAAGATTGAAGCCTAAGCCAGGAATATCTCCTCAGCACACAGCCAAAAGCAGCAGCCCTAGAAGAGGCTTCTGCTGCATCATAACTGCATTTAACAGAGTGGTGAGCCACCTGAGGAGAAGTCCCTAACAAGGAGAGAGCAGAAGTTTTCCCCCTCAGAGTCGGCAAGGTCAGAAATAACCTGACAGGCCAGAGACAGAAGAGCCAAAATACATCTTGCCATATGGGTCTGGCAATTCACAGCCCTAAAAGCAAGGGTGGCCGAGGTATATACCTTCTTACCCAGTCTTTATATAGTTCATAGGTAGGTACTAGGTTATCGTCCCTAGGGCCTGTACAAGCCTAGCCATAAAGATTCCTTGGCTTTCGCCACCCAAAAATTATTTTCCTATGCCCCTGTCGAGCAGGGCCACAGAAGTGATCCCCGGGGTGAATTTCCTATTTCCCATTCAATCGTCAAGATTTCTCTTAAAGAGGGCTAATGAGGTGCTCTGCCTGACATGAATGGGCAGTCTGTTCTAGAGTATGGGTAGTCTCTGAGACACGAACCTATCCCTCCAGCATGCTTTGTTTATTGTGGTGACAAGTTTTAGGTCCCTGGAGTGTGCTGTTCAGAGGATTGGGATTTTTTTAAGTGTAGCATGTCCAACAGCTCTGGGTTTGACATGGCTTTGTATGTTAGGCAGAGATCGCCTCTAAGTAGGCGAATATGCAATGGAGTAGAGCTGGAGTTTTTTGAGATGGTCTGCACAGGACATCTGTTTGAGGCTGGTGATCCTCTGTGAGGTATTTCTGTGGCCTTTCCAGTTGTTGTAAATGTCTTGTGAGGTACATACCAAATGGGGCGTTGTACTCTATAATAGGTCTAATGAGGGATGAGTAGAGAGGAACAATGACCTCCTTTTTTTCTGGATGAGAAACCTTTTGTAATGAGGTGTGCCACGTAGAAGATTTCCTGACTACTGTGGCGATGTGGTTATCAAAGGAGAGACTACTGTCCACTCGAGTCCCTAGATGTCTTATCACACTTTCAGTGTTAAGTGGATTACCATTTATGTGGTAGTTCATGGATACAAGGTTTTTCCCAAAGGGGATGACTGTATTTTTTGGCATTGAGCTTGAGGCCATGACTTTGACACCAGGCATCTGTCTCAGTGTGGCCCTTTTGTAGAATGTCCACATCATTTGAGGATTCAGTAATGGCTCCCAGTTTGCAGTCGTCTGCAAACTTTGTTAGCAATAGATCCTCTGTGTTGGCCTGAACTTCAGAGAAGTAGATGCCAAACAGGAGTGGACCCAGGACTGAACCCTGTGGTACTCCACTTGTCACTGATCTGGAGTCAGATATGGAGTTGGCTACTTTCACGGTGTGGGTTCTGTCACTGAGCCAGTTAGCAACCCATCGCGTGGACAGAGATCTATGCCCAGTTTAGTGAGTTTAACTAAGATTCCAGAGTGGGGGATGGTGTTGAATGCCTTGGCAAGATCTAGATAGGCTGTGTGATCCACTTTACACTCGTCCACGGCTCTGGTGACTGCTTCAAAGAAGTCAATCAGGTTTTTTGAGATACGATCTGCCTTTCATGAACCCAAACTGGGTGGGGTCTAGAGTTTGAAGGTTACCTATGTCTTTGTTTACAAGTTCCATGATGATGCATTCCATGGCCTTGCAGATCAAGCTTGTCAGGCTAATAGAGCGGTAGTTCCTGGGGTCCGTGGTGGATCACCCTTGTGGAGTAGGATTACCGTAGCTGTACGCTATTCAGTAGGCACAAAGCCTGAAGTGAGGCTATGATTGAACATGGCAATTAGTTGGGGTGTCAGTTCATTTTGTAGTTCGTGAAGAACACAGCCCGGGATGTTGTCTGGTCCCACGGATGCTGTATTCTTGGCTTTGGAGAGCGCAGTTTTTACCTGTGCGGCCGTGATTACCAGGGCTTGGTATTCTTCTGGTATTGAGATGGGCCCTTTTGGGGGTGAGAGGGGGGTGAAGTTAGCACTGGACCTATCTGCCAGGATATCACTCTGATGAAGCTAATTCATTTTTTTTTTTTTTTTTTTTTTTTTGCAAAAATGCTTAGTTCATCTTATTTTAGTTGTATCAATTGTTCAATGCACTTCTTCCATGCAACTACTGCCTAGGTGGCTTGTTTTTTATTTTTGTCATTTATTCCTTCCATAGTGTGTTTTGCCAAAAGCTTAAGAAGTTGATTTTCTAAATATATGGCCAAACAGGAAAGCCAACTACACAGAGTCTTCGGAATGAAAGCCTGTCAAATAGAGCAGGACGTACGGCCATGGAAAGCATCCAGACAAAATTAACACTGACGTGACAGTCTTTATGGGGGAATCTGTCTCCCACACTGACATTTACCCTTTCTGGATGACATGAACCCCACAAGGAATACTGCAACAGTGAAATGGAAGGACATCTTAAGTTTTACCTAAATAGCATCTGAGCTGTCTATGCAAATCCAAGGTGTGAAGAATCAAAAAAGGAAGGCACATGAATAGATTCGGGACAACTAATTGACCACCTTGGGCAAAAAAGGAAGGATCAGTATGAAGAGACACCTGGTCTCTGTGAAAAACTAAGAAAGGAGGAAGAGCCATGAGAACATGAAGTTCAGAAAACCTCTTGTCTGAAGAAAGAACCAAAAGAACAATCTTCAGATACAAAGTTATACGGAATCTGAAGCAGCAGGCTCAAAAGAGGCCTGGGTGAATTTTTCAGGAATGAAAGTGAAGTCCCAGGCTGGTGGAATAGGCTTCCTGGGAGGCCTAATATGAAATATACCTTTAAGAAACTGTTTGACCTGAAATCTGGAGGCCACAGAAGTGGAAATTGCTCATAGGTGAGCTTTAACTGAAAAATATACTATCCGAGAATGGAGAAGATCACAAAAAAGAGAAAGAGAGGATCAGAACTTCTGCAGATACACGTTTCTGATGGTGAAAAAGGCACCAGACAGGAAATCTCTTCCATTTATACAAATATGATTTCCTGGTAATGGGCGTCCTGGCCTTCTGCAGGACCCAAACACATCCTTATAAAAAAGGTGCCTAAAAGGGATAGGAGCCCTAACACCCACAGCGTCAGTTGAAGAGTGGAAAAGTGAGAATGGATAAGAGACCCCTTGTCTTGTGTGAGAAGGTCCTCCCAATGAGTTAACTTGGGGTGAGTGAGAAAGAAGGGGGAACCAGTGACCTTCTTTCGGCTGCTCCCATTAGGGGTCACCACAGAGGATCATCTGTTTCCATTTCTTCCTGTCCTCTGCATCCTGCTCTGTCACACCAACCACCCGCATGTCCTCTCTCACCACATCCATAAACCTTATCTTAGGCCTTCCTCTTTTCCTGTTACCTGGCAGCTTCATCCTTAGCATCTTTTTCCCAATATACTCTGCATCCCTTCTCAGCACATGTCCAAACCAACGTAAACTTGTCTCTCTGGCTTTGTCTCCAAACCTTCCAACCTGGGCTGACCCTCTAATATACTTGTTCCTAATCCTGTCCACCCTTGTCACACCCAGTGCAAATCTTAACATCTTTAACTCTGCCACGTCCAGCTCGGACTCCTGCCATTTTGTCAGTGCCAATGTCTCCAACCCATATAACATATCTGGTCTCACTACCCTCTTGAAGACCCTTCCCTTTCACTCTTACTGGTACTAGTATGTCACAAATCACTCCTGACACTTCTCCACCCACTCCATCATGCCTGTACTCTCTTTTTTGCCTCTCTTCTCACTCACCATTACTCTGAACTGTTGATCCCAAGTATTTAAACTCACCCACCTTCGCCACCTCTACTCCCTGCATCCTCAACATTCCTCTGTCCTCCCTCTCATTCACACACACCTATTCTGTCTTAGTTCTGCTGACCTTCATTCCTCTTCTCTCTAGAGCATATCTCCATCCCTTCAGAGTCTCTTCCACCTGTTCCCTACTCCCTCTACAGATCACAATGTCATCTGCAAACATCATAGTTCACGGGGACTCCTGTCTGATCTCGTCTGTCAACCTGTCCATCACCATTGCAAATAAGAAAGGGCTCAGAGCTTGATCCTTGATGTAATCCCACCTCCACCTTAAACGCATCTGTAAATCCCACCACAGACCTCACCGCTGTTACACTACCCTCATACATATCCTGTACCACTCTTACATGCTTCTCTGACACTCCCGACTTCCTCATACAATACCACAACCCCTCTATAGGCACTCTGTCATATGCTTTATCTAAGTCCACAAAGACACAATGCAACTCCTTCTGACTTTCTCTGTACTTCTCCATCAACACACTCATAGCAAACATCACATTTGTAGTGCTCTTTCCTGGCATGAAACCATACTGCTGATCACTAATCATCACCTCCTTTCTTAACCTATCTTCCACTATTCTTTCCCATAACTTCATGATGTGACTGATTAATTTAATCCCTCTATAGTTACTACAGCACTGCACATCACCCTTATTCTTAAAAATCGGTACCAAAACACTTTCTCCATTCCTCAGGCATCCTATCACTTTCCAAGATTTCATTAAACAATCTAGTTAAAAAACTCCACTGCCATTTCACCTAAGCACCTCCATGCTTCCACAGGTATGTCAACTGGACCAACAGCCTTTCCATTCTTCATCCTCTTCATAGCTATCCTTTCTTCCTCCTTGTTAATCCACTGTACTTTATGATTCACTATCCGCACATCAACCAACCTTCTCTCCCTCTCATTCTCTTTATTCATCATCCCCTCAAAGTACTCTTTCCATCTACTAAACACACTCTCCTCGCTTGTGAGTACGTTTCCCTCATTATCCTTTATCACCCTTACCTACTGCACATCTTTACTAGCTTGGTCCCTCTGTCTAGCCAATCGATACAGGTCCTTTTCTCCCTCCTTAGTGTCCAACCTTTCATAAAACTCTTCATACGCCTTATCCTTAGCCTTCACCACCTCTCTCTTTGCCATGCACCTCATCTCCTTATACTCCTGTCTACTTTTTTCATCTCTCTGACAATCCCACTTATTCTTCGCCAGCCTCTTTCTCTGTATACTCTCCTGTACTTCCTCATTCCACCACCAGGTCTCCTTGTCTTCCTTCCTCTTTCCAGATGTCACATCAAGCACCTTTCTAGCCATCTCCCTTACTAGCTCTGCTGTAGTTACCCAGCTATTCGGTAACTCTTCACTGACACCCAGTGCCTGTCTTAACTCTTCCCTGAACTCCAACTCACAATTACCCTTTTTCAATTTCCACCATTTGATCCTTGGTGCTGCCCTCACACTCCTCCTCCTCTTCTTGCTCACCAATGTCATCCTACAAACCACCATCCTATACTGCCTAACTACACTTTCCCCTGCCACCACTTAGTCTCCAATCTCCTTCAGACTAGCTCTTCTACATAAGGTATAATCCACCTGTGTACATCTTCCTCCACTCTTGTACATCACCCTATGCTAATCCCTCTTGTTAAAATATGTATTCACCACAGCCATGTCCATCCTTTTTGCAAAATCCACTACCATCTAACTTTCTGCATTTCCTTGCTTAACACCATACCTACCCATCACTTCCTCATCCCCTCTATTCCCTTCACCAACATGCCCACTGAAATTTGCTCCAATCACCACTCTCTCACCCTTGGGAACAGTCATCACCACTTCATCCAACTCACTCCAAAATTTTTCTTTCTCATCCATCGCACACCCAACTTGTGGAGCATATGCACTAACATTCATCATTACACCATTAATTTCCAGTTTCATGAACATCAATCTATCTGACGCTCTTTTCACCTCCAAAACACTCTTAGCATACTGTTCCTTCAGGATAACTCCTATGCCATTTCTCCTCCCATCCACACCATGATAAAACAATTTGAACCCACCTCCAATACACCTAGCCTTACTCCCCTTCCATCTGGTCTCTTGCACACACAATATACCAACCTTCCTTCTGTCCATCATATCAGCTAGCTCTCTCCCTATACCAGTCATACTGCCAACATTCAAAGTTCCGACCCACACTACCACAGTCCTAGCCTTTACCTGCCTTCGGGCATGCCTTCCCCCTCTTCTCCTCCTTTGGCCAACAGTAGCCGAATTTCCACCAGCACCCTGTTGGCCAACAGTACTGGTGGCGGTCGTTGTTAACCCAGGCCTCAACCAATCTGGTATGTATATTTGTATTGTTGTCCGGCTGTATGATTTGGCAAAGTTTTTACGCCAGATGCCCTTCCTGACATGATGCCCAGGCTAAAAGGGAGTCACCAACAAGGTTTTGGGAGAGTCCTTTCTGATCTTGTACCAGACTTTTAGAAGCAGAGGAAGGGGAGGGATGGCATACAGAAACACCCCCCTTTGAAGGAAAAGACAGGGTTGTCCACATTCCAAGCCAGAGGACTTGGGACTTGAACAGAAAAGAAGACATTGCCTGTTCAGAGGGGAGACAAAAAGATCCACCTGAAGAATACCCCACTGATGGACAATGTCCAGTACCACATCGCTGTGAAGCATCCATTCATGATCTTGTGTGCTGGACCTGATCAAAGCATCTGTCACTAGACTGTGCTCTGATGAAATGTAGACAGCCTGAAGAGTTACTTGATACTGGATAGCTAGATCCCAGACCTGAAGAGCTAACCTGGAAAAGAAGTAGTACTTTGTACCCCTTTGCCTAATGACATGCCACCACACTGACATTGTGTGAAAACTTTGTGAATCTCAGGATAAAAACAGGTATGAAAGGCCTGAAGAGCTAGAAGCAGACCCCTCATCTCATTGATGCTGATGTGGTCTGACCTCTGATGAAGAGCCCAGAGACCATGAACCTTGACAGGGCTGAAGGAAACTCCCCACTGTCTGTCTAAGGCATTAATAAAGAGCTCCTCATTCAGGACTGGAGACTGGAAAGGAACCTCCATTTGAGAGAAAGTTGATGAATCCACCACTAAAATTTGAACAGAGAAGGAAGGGAACTAAGTCATCCAGGGGGTGAAAATGTTGTAGCCACAATAACTTGAGGTACCATTGAAGCTTTCCCATATGGAGCCTGGCCAGTGGCAGCATGGGGAATAGTGGAAGCCATAACCTGAAGACCCTGAGAAAGTCCCTTTTACAGGGCCTTAAGGACAGGTAGTGATGCTAGCATGGGGAATGGTTTAGATCCTGCAACCAATGAAAACATGTTCCTGAGGAGTCAAGACTGATTTTTGAAAGTTTATAGTGAACCGCTGACTCTGCAGCAGGGAACTATTAAACTGGAGATCCTGAAGCAAAGCCTCGAGGGGAAAAGGCTTGAATGAGCAGATCACCCAGATAAGGAAAGATCTGAACACCTCTCATACTGAAAAGCAATGACAGGGGAGAGGCACCTGGCGAATACCCAGGGGGCAAAAAACAAACAGCAAAGCAGAGAATAGAAAATGCAAGGATGAAACAGAGAAATGCAAAAATGTTATTATATCCATAATGTAGCAGAAAATATTTTAAGAACTAAGCCAACACAGGAATGGAGAAGGGAGATTCTGCCAATAGGGATGACTGCAATTAGGGATATAGACAATAGGCATGAGAGGGCTGAAATTTATTGGAGAAAACTGGAAAAAGAACCAAGAAATTAGGAGCAAATAACTACCGATGGAAAGGAAATAGAATGGGAAGAGGCCGCAGGTTACATATTGCCTTCCCTATCAAGGACTGATAGAGTATAGACAAAAAGAAAGAAATAAGGGGGTCCTAAATGAAAGACCTGCACTGGTAGAGTTTTTAGTAGAATCTAGAACAGAAGCTGCCATTAAAAAGGAATGATTAGTAGAGTATATAAAATATTGCACAATAACTATAAGAATCAATCAAAGGACGTCAGAAAGAATTGGGAAGAGAGATTGGTTAAGCAATTCACAAAGAAACAATGGGCGGATATATGTATGTCTCCCAAATATGCAACAATATCTAGATGATTTACAATTTTTGCTTGGAAATATTTACATAGATATTTTTATACCTCAAGTAGACTCAAGAGAATTTTTCCTCAGGTAGATCTCAAATGTTGGAGGTGTAATGGGGAAGAAAGAGATACTTGGGACCATATTTTCTGGGAGTGCAGTAGGTAGGCGGACTTTAAGGATTCACTGTGGGATGCACTGTCATAGATGCTGGTTTGGTGGTTGGGCGGATTGGTATGACGATGGAGATGATTTTTTTTCTGAGCTATGACAGAATCGGAATTGCCTAGACATGGTAAGGCCTTCCTGTGTCTAATTATGGTGGCTGCCAAAAAAGACAATCACTAGAAAATGGAATCAAAATCTAAGCCAACTATATTAGAAGTAGTGAATACAGTAACAGAGATAAAACAACTGAAATTGAGATCTTAGAAAAGGGTAGGAACAAATTACATAGCAAAAATAGAAATTGTGGGAACAATACATACAGGGGAGCAATGAGGTTTAAAAGAACTCAGGATTTAAATGAGCTATATAATGTTTGAATGAAAATGACTGGGTAGATTATAAGTGATGTATAATGTTTGCAACTAGGAGTGTGTCAGTGTGGTTTGTTTTCATTTATATAAATGCATGATTGCTTATGTTGTAAGTGATGGTTTAATAAAAATGTTTCCCCGTTTAAAAAAAAAAGGGGCAGAAATTGAATAATTTACATAATGTTGCTTCGGTTATATAATGTAGAATATATGTGATGTATAATGTTTGATAATGTTAATTTGTTAATACAGTTTGATTACTTTTGTATAAATGTAAAATTGCCTATGTCACAAGTGATAATTCAACAAAGTGTTTAAAAAAAAAAAAGAAAGAAAGAAAAGGGGATGGATGGGGATATGAATGTAAGCATCCTTCTGGGAAGAAGAGAAGGAAATAAAGTTTGAAGAGACAACATCTGAAAGGACGACAGTTTGAGAAAGGTCCAGAATTAGTCCCAGCTGTCATCCTTCCTGGGAAGCAGAAACATTCTGGAACAAAAAAAAAAATCTCAATTCCTGTGGCAGAGGGGACTAAATGGTACCTTGGGTCAAAAGAGGATGAAGCACCTCTGGGAAGAGAGAAAACTGTTCTCCAGGAGGTTGAGGGATGCCCAGTAAGAGAATTTCAAATCATGAAATACCCCTGGTGGATAATGGACAGAACCCAAGAGTCTGTTGTGATCCTTAACCAATTTATAAGGGTAAGGGATAGGCAAAGGAACAAGGGAACCTGACTGATGGAAAAGGGAAGCAGACTATGAAATTGAACCCAGCTTGGGCTGAACAGGAGGTTTCTGAGAAATGCGGGTCTGTGTAGATTTGCCAAGAGGTACACACCTACAACCCCTTTTACCCTTAGGTGGAAGGCAAGACTGTCAGCTAACAAAAGCAGATTTGTAAGGGTAATTCTTCTGAAGCTTGGGAAAAGGAGAAACAAGAATATGTTTCAACTCCTGCAAGACTTTGCCCTTACCCTGGAGAGATTTAAAAAGTTCAGCAGCAGCAGTACCAACAAGATTTTTATTATCCAAAGGAGCATCCAATAATTTGGCCTTTATGTCATCAGGTAAAGCCTAAAGATGAAACCAAGAGAAACTTCTAATAACAGAACCAAATGCAGCAGCCCTGGAAGAAGCATCAGCTGCATCATAACTGCAGGACTGGTGGGCAACCTGAGTGGTAGAACCCAACAAGGAAAGAGCTGAAACCTTACCCTCAGAATCTTTTTCGAATAGAGGACTACAGCATACCTGCTCATTTGAGTCTGGCAATTAATAATCGTAAGAGAGAGAGAGAGGGTGGCAGCAGTATAGACCTTTTTGCCCTGCCTCTCTCCATGGCCCTGCTATCCCTATCAGAAGGAAGCAATTTGGTAGAGGGCAAAAGCTTGGAGGGTTTGTCAGAAGAGAGAGACACTGCAGATAAATCAGCAGAAGGGCATTTATACAGAAATTTACAATCAGGCATCTTGTAAACTCTCAGGTTTCTTAGGACTTTGGAACTGAGAATCAGGGGTTACAGAAGCTAATGAAAATGTATCCGGTGGGGCAGCCAAAACTGGAGAAAGAGCAGAAGGCTTGGAAGAGTCCATCTGGAGGAGTTCATAATACCTCTTCTGGATATCAGAATATTGAGAACAATTCCACTTAAAGAATTCCATCATATGGGAAATAATGTTCCCAAATAAGAGGTCCTCTAAAGAGGAATCTGGACTAACAGAATCCTCCTCCTCCTCTGAACCGCAGTCCAAAGGGGAAGGGATCTGAGAAGAGTAGGCTAATGATTCCTCCCCATATCCTAATCCTCATCAGAGAAATCCTGCTCCCTAGGGACTCTTAAGGAGTGCAAGACCAGGAATGAGAAGGCACAGAGACCACCTTAGGATGCTTTAAAGCCATCAAAGCATTAAACAACCCCTGAGTAAAATCCTTCCATTCATGTTGGGGATCCTTAACTGCATGGGAAATATGCTTCATCTTCTGTTTCTTTTTCTGCATGATGTCCACACAAAAAATCCTGGGAGGGTCGGTCCCTTGTCAACACTCAATAAGCGTAGTAAGAATCTCCTCCCTCACTAAGTTCTGCGGAATCCCCTACTGCTCCTTGAAGTTAACCAGTCGAGGTCCCCCATCAATGTCAGGAGTAGACGTTTGAAACACTTCCAAGGACGTGAGAAAGGTCAGATCCATGCCAGCCTCTGATGGGGTCACAGCATAGGAATCAGAAGCAATGAAAGGATGATCCTCTGGGCTTTCATTATTCTCAAGAGAGACGTCCAATGGAGGCTGGAAAGCACTACATCAGACCTGAGTTTGTTGGCTTTTTTCTCAGCCGACAGCTGACCGTCAGAATGGGAAGACTCCACCATAGCACCCTGAGCCAACAGCTTAAGACACTGGCTTTCAAAGTAAATAGACAAGGACAGGCAACTATGTATAGTCTTAGAGACAAACACTTGGCAGTTAGAATACTGCATATGGTCATCGGAAGAACCCAGACAGAACAGACACTGGTCATGATGATCTTTACAGGGAATCTGCCTCCCACACTGATATCTTCCCTTTCTGGATGACATGACACCAACAACATAAAAAATAAGAGATAGAAAGATAAGGAAAAACCCTAAGAGGGCACTTATCTGAAAAAACATCTTGGTAACCAGCACAGAAGAAAGGCATTCAGTATTTCTATTACAGGTGGTTTAGATTCTGATTTCCATTTCCTAGCACTTAGTTTTTTGGCAGCCAGTTAACAGCATTAAATTTGGTAAGGCCAGACTAGGTAATTCCCAACCTATGTCCTACCTCAAATGAATCATAACCTTAGTTACAATAATTTGTTCCTCCAACATTTCTGACGAGAGAGACTACATGGATTTATTTAAATCTGCTAACTCATTACATTCCTAGAACACATTCCCAATTACCTCTCTCTTTCCCATCATACCTTCAGCATTTGCTTACTACCCGAGGAAAAATACTCGGGAGTCTGCATGGTGTTTAAAAAATAACTATACAAACACTTCCAAAAAAAAATCCTAAACTTTTTGAATTTTGTTGCAAGTCCAGTCATTCTTAAAATCCCCACTAAAATATCACCAAACATGATGTTAGTGAGAACAAACAAGATGTGGCAGGTTGGAATGTGCCGAGTTTAGACACTAACCAAGACAAAAGCGGCTGACTATACACAGCTGTATGTCAACAGCAGCAGCTGCTGAGCTTAAGAATTGTGCTGTGGAAGAGTTTCAGAACAGCAAAACTCAATATGCAAAAACATACTGTGCATGAGATCACTCTGTCTCTAAGTATTCTTCTTTCTCTGAACAGTAGTAATCTCATATTTAGTACAGAAAAGAAGTGGTAGTGGTTTTGGAGAAAAAAAAAACACCCCACCCATACAAAAACAAAAAACTTTAAAGTTGAACAATGAGATTTGACATTCGCTGTTCTATTGTTTCACTGCATTTTTTTTTTCATAGTCCAGGGCCTTGCACTTACAAGAAGAAGACAAAAAGCAAGTTACATTAAAGGCTAAAAGAAAGCCTTTGCAATGCATAGAAAGAGAAAGTCGAGAAGACAGCAGCAGGAATGGCAGTGCTGCACGGCTTTGGCTGGCTGGAGAAGGGTGGCATAGAAAGAATGCTAGCTGGAGGATCAAAACAGTAGAAAAGATGGCAGTTAAAAGCTACCCAAATGCTACATCTCCACATCTTTAGTCATAAATCCAATCAGTGCAAATAATACGCACTACATTCCAGAAGATAAGCATTTCAAATGGAAAACATTTCCATTCAAGATGAAAAAAAACATGCACCCTCAATTTAATAAGGAGTAAACTATATGACCCACACTGCATGGTTGTCAAATCAGGGCCTTGCTCTGGTCCAAATAAATACAGGATTTAGGAAAATGCTAACATATGCCTTCCTTCTCCCAGACAGGAACAAATGGGCCATTGGGCTCTTCTGTAGCCATACCTGCGCTCCCATTCAGCACCTTCAGATGTACCAATTTCCTCCAACATAACTGAGCTTTGTAAGTATAATAAAAAGTATTTGATGGCATTTTAAATTCTGTGGAGATCTTGTATCTATTATTTTTAAAGCTGCACAGTATCTGCATATTTTCTTCTGTTTCATTCTCCACTTCTTAATGAATTTTCTTAGTACTAAAAAAGTGCTGCTTTCTCTCATGAAATAAATTACTCATTTCTTCTTGTCCTTACCATGAAGCAACATCATTTTTATTTAATTGTTCAAACAGTACAGCAAAACTTGGTCTGTCTCAAATGAAACACCAAAAAATAATTCCCGTCCTATATGTATTATGGCCCTCACATTGTGCACTTCAGTTCCAGTTGTTTTAGTGATTTCAGCTAGACAAATTGTGTATCAAAAGTCATCTTAGCATTCCCTTTGTATCTTAACCGTAGATCTTGCAAACTTCAGACACCAGTCTGTCAGTCTGCATTTCTTCTGGTACCACACTGTTGTAGTTCTTCTTATCAGCAGATGCCCTTGTCCTCTCTTCTATACAGCAGCACTAAAATGTGTAAGGGAGTTCTCTATTTTCCAGAATACCTCACCTCTTGTTAGCTTGAATACCTCCTAGCAGCTTTCTGGTCCTGGGGCGGCCTACCCTCTCTCCTTGGAAGCACCTCCCTACACCCACTCCAATGAAAATGCAAACACTGCCTCTCCAGAAAAAGCATGCCTCCACATACCAATTTCCCTCACCTACATTGTGCATTTGCACAAATACAGCTAGGTTCAGCAGGCTTGGAATTCTACTAGGCATTACCTAAGTGGTGAGCAAGAGCCACCTCCCTCTTCTAGTATGGGCAAGCCAGCAAACAACAGTCCATTCTCATCCTCCCAGGCCATCTCCTACAGGCCACAGCTGCTAGCAGGACTCCGGTCGCCTTCTGTGTTGTAAGAGTTTTTTCCTCTCCACACAACACAGCTGGATGAAGCTACTAAAGACTTCAAGAGCTGAAGTAGTGGCAAGGAGATGTGACCAATGTTTGACATGGTAGTAACCCTTGGACCCACTGGTCCACCATAAAGTGAAGGAATTAGTCAAGTTAAAGAAAAATACTTTCTGTGCACAGCTAGAAAGGGATTGTTCAGGTGTGACAGAAAAGTACCACAAGCTAGGAAAGCAACAGCTATCAGTGTCAACAAAATGAAGGCCTGGATGTGGCATCAATTTTATGAAGCCATGGAGAATGATTTTTTCAGATCATCTTAAATAAATTCATGCAAATCATTCAATGACTGGGAAGAAGTGGGTGATGCATCATCAAGGCTGCTCCGACAAAGGTAGAAAAATACTGACCTCAATTAGAGGTACTGCTGGGATATGGAAGGAACACTAAGAAATTCATAAACCCAGTAGATATGCTATCCTCTGGGAATGCAGTGCCAGAAGCAGCTTGTGTGATTGCATGCATTTTTGTAGATTAGTCCATGCAGTTGCAAGGCTATAGGTATGTCTGAGATCCATTTAGAAATGCAAGAAAAAGCTGGATACTGTTGGCATATCTTGGCGAATACTCCTTTACAATATTACACAGAAGTCAAGAACAGTAACTTTAGTTTGTAAAAGTGGGGTAGTAGGCCCCTTTAAAACACAGTGACAAGTAGGTGTTTTTCAGTTACAGAAAGATCAAACTTCTCAGTCTTCCTGCAAAAGCTTATTGCTGGGGTGCATGGACAGCCTGTCTGATAACAGGGCCTCTCTTTCAGACAGAACAATGTATATGCTATCCTGGTCATAGAACATTAGATTAATTTTTTGTACTTTCACAAACATTGGGAGGATCAAGAGAATTTGCCAATGTTGTGTACATGTTTTTTTTGCAGATCTGGCGGTTCCCTATTAAGAGAGCGAAAATCCGTAAACGCCGACACGTATTGCATGAACTGGCATTACAGCGAAAGTCCAAAACCACAAATTTGGAAATGTTGAATTACCATGGTTGGCCTATCTGTGGTACAGCTCCATAAGGTAAGTGTGGGATAGTTACGGACCTTAGGGTTAGGGTGCAGGTTAAGGTAAGTGCATAGATAGTTTATGTATGTAAGATTTAGAGTAGGGTTTTGGTAAATGTATGTGGATTATTTATTTTGTTTGTGTATATTTTTGCAAGGGAAGTGTGCGGTAGTTACGGACCTTAGGGTTAGGGAGGGGTTAAAGATAGTGCATAGATAGTGGTGTATGTGGGATTTAGTGTAGGGTTAAAAGTAGGGTTTTGGTGCTTTACTTTAGGAAAGAAGTAGGGTTTGGTTAGGGTATTTATGTGGTTTATTTATTTTGTTTGGGTACGTAGTATGTAGCGGGTGGTGGGTTTGGCTGACTATGACAGTTTGAGATTTAAAATTTCGTGGTTTAGTGCATTTGGTATTCTCATGGTTCACACAATTCGTGTCGGTGGTTTGGTATTCGCTCAAAAGGAGTTTCGCTCTGGTAATATAGACCCGATCTGGCATATGATTGCATACCGTGGAAGGTCTTGCAGTAGGTGCTAAATGAGTATGGAGCTCAAGGGCAGATGCTATGTGTCATTTTGTACTTGTATTTGCATAGCACAATCTGTGTCTGCATTCTTGGTATTAAGTAAAATACATTAACTGTTGGTGAAGGACTCCACCACAGTGCTTCTAGTCTCCCCTCCTGTTTGTGACTTTAATGGACAAGATATCAGGGTGCAGTCAAGGTTTGGAAAGCATTCAGTACAGTGAAGTGAGGTGTGCATCTCTGTTGTCACTAGATGATGATGTCCTCTTGTGCTCAGCTGAATGTAATCTTCAACAATGATGGAATGATTCACTGCTGAGTGAAGTAAGTGAAGTACATCCAAATTTGATATTAAGGTTCTTTCCCAGAAAAGAGTAGACTGCTCTTCACAGATGGAGGACAGCAGCTACCTCCAAATTCAGGAAGCTTTAACTATTTTGGGGTCTTGCTCACAAGTGTTGATGGAGGGGATCAGAAGAGTAATGACTTGGTAATGATGGATTTTTTGCTCCTTTTCCACTCACATGGTTCTGAGTTTTGCTCAATGACTGAAAGAGAATGTGGATACATGTGGTGGAAATAATATTCCTTTGCAGGGTTGTTGGGCTTATTTGTCCATAAAACAATTAAGAGTTCAGTAGTCTTGGAGAAACTGAGCAGAGACATTTCTCCTCCAGACTGACAGGAGTCAGGTGAAATGGTATGGGCACCTACTGAGATGTTCTCTGGTCACTGTTAGTGAGATGTGTGCCAGGCACAGCCTACTGGTAGAGGGCCCAGCACAGACTTGGGACATACTGGAGAAATTACATGTCTTAGATAGCCTGGGAACACCTGGGGAATCCCCAAGGATGAGTTAAACAAAACTTTTGCTGGGGATAGAGAAGGTCTGTCTTGCTCAACTTGCTACCAACGTGACCCTCAACAAAACAAACAGTTTAGAAAATGGAAGAATAGATGAAATTTGGATAAAATTAGCCTGAAAGAAAGGCATACGGTTAGAATAAGGGAAAGGAAGTTGCTGGAGATGTACTTAAGGCAGGACTTAGGAGTTAACATTAAGGAAATCAGGAGTGTCTACTATTGTTGGAAAGAAAAAGAAGGTGAATGCAGTAGATGAGAAACATAAGAAGGTGTGGTGATAAATACACAAAAAGAAAACGTGGAACAATATTAGAAGAGAAGTTCAGGAAAGCAGTAAAATAAGATGAAAAGAAATTTGGAAAGCAGAAATATTACAAGAGAGAGGGAATAAGAGAAGGTAGTGCTGCCCTCTTTAGTAATGGGTTCTAACCCTAATCCTAACTCTGTCCCTTCCCTCAAACCTAATCGTACACCTTGCGTTCATAAAAACATTCCTATAAGACTGCCACTACACAACACATTTGTACATACAAAGATTCACATACATAAAACAACACTATATCAATCCCCTAACCTAACCCTAACCCTAAAATAGACAAACTTGCACACAAACATGCAACACCTATTCTTCACTCGTCCCCATCCCTAAACCAAACTCACATACACACGTATTAACACACACACCCCTCCAACCCCACTTACCTGTCTTGACATTATATACAATTGACATTTCCACTGCTTGGCTATCTGTACTGTGGGGAATTAAAGCACACTCCCTGTGTTTGTTGAAGAAAGGGCATTCAACAAAATGTAGGAGAACTATATCTCCAAACAGCCACACACACACACACTGTATGAATGCCTGACAACTTACTGAATATTGATACTGATACACTAGAAGTCGTAATGCTAAATGTATAATCTAAAAATATTAAAATGCTGAGACTTTAAAACAATGAACCAAATATCTAGCACTCTTGTATGATACAGGTAAACTGCATCAGTAAACAACCTGTCAATAAACAGTATCACTCACTCACTCATTAGGGAATCTCAGAAACAAGTGGGATCTTGCAAGTCCAGCTCTCCAAATATGTGGGCAAGTACATAATATACTTAAACATTTCAGCATTTTGACACTTTAACTTTGTACATTTACTATTATGACTTTCAGTATACTACATTTGGTGGGCGGCCACGGTGGTGTAGTGGTTAGCGTTGTCGCCTCAAAGCAAGAAGTTCTCTGGTTCAATTCTCGGCTGGGGTGCCTTCTGTGCGGAGTCTGCAAGTCCTCCTTGTGGTCACGTGGGTTTCCACCGGGTGCTCCGGTTTCCTCCCACATCCCAAAGACGTGCTGTAGGTGGATTGTACACTCTAAACTGGCCCTAGGTATGAGTGTGTGCATGTGTGCCCCTTCTGTGGAAGGTTGGGTGCCGGGCTGGCAACTCAACACTGTAAAACTCCACTGCCAATCATGAGCAGACAGGTGATCCGCTGTGGCGACCCCTAACTGGGAAAAGCCAAAAGAAGAAGAAGTATACTACATTTGGTAAGTTGTCAGTTACCTATACACACATGCACAGATACACAGGCATATATCTGTATACATATTCACACTTGCATATAAACTGTACCCAATAAACAGTATGTTGGGAGCACCCAAAGAAACCCCACCACAGATATTGCTATTCACCATACAAAGCACTGGCTACTCACCTCTTTCTTAGCCACTTGCTCTCCATGCTGTCCACAAGTTTCTTGCAGACCATCACAAGCTTGCTTGGAGAACCTTCTCTCTGCTGATCCTCCCTAAAACATGCCTTGCACAAATGCAAGGTCCATCAACAATAAAAGCCTAGCATTACTTTAGACTTAGTCTGTAATGTGGACTTTGGACATCTGCTGAAGACTACGTTAAAAGAAAAATTTGGTCCTAACTTACTTCTAGGGCAACGACTAAGAAAGACACTGGGAAGCTATCTGTTTAACAGCTGAACAAGTGGACCAAAACTTCATAGTGTATGCAATGGGTGCAAAAACAAACTGAAGGTTTCTCCTCATCTGATGCTGTGGAGACAGTCCTATAAGAGTTCCTTAATTTCCTTGTCTCCTAAGTGTTTTGTCACTAGAACTGATTGGCGATATACATCTTCAATATCTGAGCTATACCACTGTCATTGTCTGATCATTATCTGGTTGTTTTTAATAGAGTTTCATTGTAATCATCTCTCCCACACAATTATGTGCTAATGGAGTACAAAAATTGAGTTATCACTAAATATGTAACTTTCTGCAATCAACCAGCTACTTTCATAGGCTAATGCAGACAAGCCAGATGTACCAGCTCTTGAATACAACAAGTCATTATCTATTGCTATGGACTGGCTCTCTACTGGCTGGCTCTCTACATCACATGTAGGCCCTCCCCCCTAGGGGAATGGTTTGACTTTGAGTTTCATTCCCTTAACAGGGTAGAACAAAGGCTAGAATATCACTATGCTCAGACTTTTAAACTGCCAAATAAAACTGATAAAAATTATATTTACTACCAGACCATTCTTTCAGCTTGTCAAAAGACTGGACAGCATGGTCTGTTTTTCCTGCTAGAATTTTCACTGAAAAGTTTACCACTATTAAACTGATGCTTCTTCATACTGTAACTATAGAAAGTGGGGCAATGGCCAATACTGTCCTTGATCTTTAGGATGTGACATACAATCAACAGTCTGGACTCACGTCCTTCCAGTTGGGACAAAGCTTATCTGGAAATTCTAAGCCCAGTTACTAATCAGAGCGAGTCTAAACCGAAAATCTGAATTTCACTAATTTGAATTTTCAATTTACCTAACAGAACACTGTTCCCCACCTACAACTCAAAAACTTACTGAAATGAACAAAAAATAAAAAAATAAAACGAAACACAACAGTGTTTTTGCAAGGGACAAGCCACCCAGAACACCCCACATTCCCACAACTGACATACCAACTCCAAGATCACACAATAGTCTTGTAATCCCACTAGGTACAATCTCGTACTAACCAGCAACCCGATGGAAACCCAAGTGAGTGAATCAAAAGGAAAGATTCACTTACACTACAAAAAAAAAATTCATAGCAGTCTAAGTAATTTCTAAATAAACACTACCTTGCACTCCTAGAAGGATAGAAGTGTAAGTAAATCTAACAGAAAGATTCACTTACACTTCCAAACAAAAAAAAATGCATAAGACAGAACATCTGCATAGGTTAATGTAATAAGCATCCATCTAATCAAAGCAGTCTTTCAACCATGTGCAACTCCACATTATGAACAGAACCAAATACGGGGCTCTCTTATATGGTTCAGGACCTTCCCATCTCTTTTAAAGGACCCTCAAGAGAATGTCTTTACATCACAGTGTGTCTTCAATAATTACTGAGCTACCTCAATTCTTTTATTTGTAAAGTTAATAATATGGTAACTGCATACAGTTTAAAATGTATTTAACAGTTTATGATTTCCTGGATCCATATCTGTACTGTTTTTATACTCAGCACAGTATTGGCACTGCCCTAAGATTGGTCCACCTCTGTTTCACAGCAGTGTCCAGCATGGCTGATCATAACATTTCAGATGAGATGCCTAAGTGTTACTGTGGTCTCTCCTCAACTACCATTTAAAGGTTCATCACCATCTTTCCCAGCCAGACTCATATCAGGTCACAATGCCTATTCCCCTTACCCTAAAAAGTATAGAATGTCAATGTTTCATCTAGGGTCTGCTGTTTTTCATTGTTTCTGTGTTGTACCTGGGAAATCTCATTAACAGAGCTCTGCTTTATCAGAGCTTTGCAGCTAAAGCACAAACATGTACTTCTCCTTCCATCAGGATTATATGGTGATTAAATAATATCTAAATCATCCTTGACAATTCTTATCAGTGTATAATCTGTAACTTGTTAAAACCCTCATATCAAAGACTGAGGCCTTGGCTGTTCCTACTACATCACTCTTCTGTTCCAGCTTTGTCACCTTATCATTTGCTGTGGCAGCAGGATTAAATTTTTATTAGTGGTGTGAAACCTGTTACTATAAATGGTAAGCTGACACATCAAGATGAAGTGTCATCTGTGGTCAAGTCCTCTAATCACCTGAGGAATCCCACCTGGATTAATTACATGAGATATTTATTGTAGGACCTTTCTGCGTTAATGCTCATCTTGGTCTCCTAACATCTAAACAACTGCAATGCATTTGAGTAAGGATGCCTAAACACTTAGACTTTGACTAAAGATGGCGCTGTACTCTGCAACAGTAACTTACCATAATCCACATTACCATCACACCATTCTCAATCTCCAGGGGCTGCAAAGGCTCTTTATTCAGTTTTGTACACTATTTGACATATTTTGTATTAGTGCCTTTAACCCTACACGACTTGGGTTCTTCTTAACTCAAGCAGTTAGAAGTTCCTAGGGTCGATCACTTTAAGGCTGCTGGTAGTTCCTAGGGTACAAAGTCAAGTTTTCAGTGTCTGACACTTTACATATGTGGTGCTGCATCTCTGGAATCTACTACTGCAGTGGTTCTGACAGTAACCCACTATCTACAAGGCCTGCTTATTAAAACTTCTAAAACCCATTAAATCCAGTAACCTCTAGAAAAGGACCTATACAACCAGGAGGATTTGCTATTCCACAACATGTTTTAGTGAGAAAAAGAAAACCCTACAATATAAATTAAAACAATTACCAATAATGCCTGAAACTGACCGTTCTGTTTCTTACCCATTAAATGCAAAATCATAATAAGTGAACCCATTGAATATGGGAAGCAGATAAACACACAAATCATGCACAGCAATAAATGAAATCTGGACATGTTTATAAAATATCACTGAAATAAAAGTTAAAGAGTTTAAGGTACTTCAATAATTACTGCAAGGCCTGTCACTCAACAGTCCTCAGACTCAATGTAATAATGAGAATTCAACACTTATAATACTTTAGAGCTAAACAGATAAGCTTAGAAATAATAAAAGGTTAAAATCTCAACAGTGTCATAATATGAGAATAAGACAAATATCTATAGACATAATTTTGCACACAATACAACATACATTAACAAGTATAATATGCACAATTGATGGATTCACTTAAAAATGTTTAATTTTACTAAGATGTACAATAATAAAGGGTATAGTTTGGACTATAAGAACAATAATTTTGTTCAGATTTCTAGTCTAAATAAAAATGGTACATGCTATAAAAGGATAATAAATGCTCACATTTAAAGTGTTCTACATCTACTGTTAATGCTGCAAAACTGCCTATATCACATTATGCTGCCTGGCTGCAAATACACACAGAAAGCTGAAGGTGGCAATGCTGGCAAATATATGTTTTCTTCACAGTATTTCATTTATAATTTATTATTTTATCACTTTTATTTATGGCAGCACTGTTATATTTCCCATGGTAACTTCCACGTAAATCAACAATTTTCAATCACTTTTATCTTACCACGAATGTTAGACCTAGTTAAAATGATGCTAGAGTCAACAAATGGACAGTTTTGCTTCAAATGCAGGCCACATATATTGCCTAGTATCTAAATCATGCTGCACAGGAAAAACGTGGAAGAATTTACACTGTGTGCTGTTTACAGGAGGAAAGCCTGATTATCAAATATTGTCAATTGTGATAATTATTTTACTATACAAAATATCAGAAAATTATCTTTCAAGTAATTTTGTAGTACATACTTGTTAAAAACTTAAGTATGTTATGACACTTCATTAGAACTAGACATTACTTACAAAAATAAGCAGTTTTGGTGAGGAATACGTCTTCATAACCCTAAAAAAATACATATCATTTAGAAATGCATCATCCTTTACAACCACTATGATCCACTGTTTCTTCTTATCCATCATCAGTAAAAGCCTACAAACTAAGGACTTTAAATTTATTTGACTAAATACTAGCCACACACACACACACACACACACACACACACACTGATTTTATATAAACTTTATCAGCTTATTAAAAGAAAGGGAATAATGACGGTTGCAGCAGATGCCACACTGATGATGTATAGCAGCGAAATCCAACAGCAAGACTTGTCTTGTGTGTGCATACACTGGTGGGCCTATGATGTCAAACACCAAAGACTTGTATTTAAGTAGGTGATATCCTTAAAATACTGCCCACTTCTCTTCTTCTGCTTAAAGAAATAACTGCAATGTGAGGCTTAAATATAATGCACCAGTGACTACCATGCCAACATGAAATCACTAATGTTTGTTTGTTTGTGTCTTTCGGCTTTTCCCAGTTAGGGGTCGCCACAGCGGAACTCCGGTCCGCTAATGTTTGGTAGTGGATTTTTACATACCGTGTTACCAGCCCTGACACACAACCTTCAATGAAGGCACGCCCCATTAACATATGCCTCCACACAGAAGACGCTCTAGCTGAGAATCGAACAGGACAACGTCTTGCTATGAGGCAACAACGCTACCGCAGCACCACCACCGCAGTATGAAATCACTAATGTGTTTCTTCCATTTTGTACTTTAAGACTCTGATTATTATTCATCAGGAATTTCTTCTTTCCCAAAACACAACAATCTCAGAGTTAGTGCTTTATATAGTACGGGGGTGTGGAGGACATAGCCCCCTATATTTGAGGGTGAACAATTGTTTTTCTACTCAAAATCAAAAGTGATCTTCACTGGAAATGTTTTTTTTTTTTTGTGATTGGACTTACGACTGTTTATAACAAAAGAAAGCTAAATAACTGGATGTGAATATATAATCCCTAGAAATAAAACACCCAGGAATATACAGCAGAAGTAAAAATGTTTACGAACAAGAAATGAAAAAAAGTAAGAGCTGGTGAGACAGAATTAGAGAAAACCTGCTGCAGTACCAGTTTTAAAATCAATTAAGTGCTAAAGTTTTTCTGTGACTTTATTATAGTCATCAAGAGGGTATTTTAAAGCAGGTATTACCTGATGGGCTACATTCCAAGCAGTAGGTCTAGAAAAAAAAGATGGAGTAAAGTACATATACTACCAAACTCTGGAGTATTGCCCATTCGTACCATATTGAGCATGCAGAGCACAATCTATAAAGTAATACTTGGTAAGGGTATAGAATAAAGGCCAAGGCTATGGCAAATTGTTAGCAGCAATAATGCGTACACACTAAAATCAATGAAGACCTAGCAGAATGGCTTTGTTCATGTGATCTATGTAAAAGTATTCAACATTTTATATGCAAAATGACATTTGACTAACAGATGGAAAAACAGAGAACTTTCCAAGATGGCTGCACACTGATCAACAACTTAACTTCAGCTCTCTCAGTGTGAAAAAAGTAACTGAAAAGCAAGGGCTAGGAATTCTGTCACTTTTAGTAAACTGAAATACTGGTTAGTGAGTACGCTGCTTGAATGCCAGCAAAGAAACAACTAAAAGTCTGAAAAAAAATTAACTAGAAAAGGTGAAGAGAATACACTGTCTGGGAAAAATCTTGCAGCTGTTCTGCAAAAAGCAATTCACACTCCAGTGCAAGATAAGGCTTCCAATAATCTAGAAGAAAAAATAAGTCAACTGTCATCAGAACTGATGAAAATAAATGAAACGCCGATGGAATACATCAAATCAAATAAAAGACTGGAAAAAACTTTAAACAGATATTTAGATGAGCTGACAAAACTGCAAATATTAGAGGGCAAAATGAAGAAAAGGCGGGCTGGGTATGAGACTGCTTGAGAAGACATATTTCAAAAAATTGCATAATTAGAGGACACAGCATGTACGAAAAATCTGAGATTTTCTGCTGTGCCAGAGAAACTAAAAGGAATAGACTGCATTAATGTTATAAAGGCACAAGTAAGCAAATAGACTGGCACTGTTAATTGAAAGGGCTCACCATGTGTATGCTGGCCAAGAGAAAGCAGCCAAAACTTGTATTAGCAAAGATGCAAACCTACCAGCAAGAAAGAGTTGATCCTGACAAAACCACGGCCAGACAGCACAGTATCAAAAGTTGGAAGAACAATCAGCTTTATTCACTGTGCGCCAGGCAGAAGAGAAACACATTTATTTCAGCAATCACAGAATGTCAGGAGGCAGGTGTGAGAGTCAAGCTGCTGTATCCAGCTGTCCTCAGAATATTATTTTCCCTGGAGGATTAAAGCCGTTTTTTGATGCAGAACATGCTAAAGAGGAAATACAAAAGTTTATCCAACAAAAAAGTAAGCCATCAAGCTGAAGGGGACTTTGCTTCATATTCTTCTGGTAGTAAACAACACAGAGAGAATTTGCCAGTGAAACCTTTTCCTTTATTCTAAAGAAAAATTCTTGACAGACATAGAAAAGCACAGGAGTTGACCAGAAGAATTTGGAATACCTTACAATGGAACCAGAGTCTGGAGTTTGGAGATGGAGATGGAGATGGAGATGAACAGAAAGGCAACCAGCAACAAAGAAATTAGCAATTAAATATGAGACTGCAAAGCATCAATCGCATTTGTAAAATACAGCTCTATAAGAAACAGTGGAAAGAGTGGACTTTTGCTGACTTTGTTAAACATGTGGGGAACTAGAAAACATTAATATTTAGAAGGAAACTGGGGAGGCATAACTAAGTAAAACAATTTCTGTTCTTAACATTATTTCTATAAAACTTTCCATGATATAAATAATATGTTTTATAGTAAAGCATTTTTAGTCATTCTTATATGTGATAAAGATACTTAAGTAAACGGATATCTTTTTTCTTTCTTCTTTTATCGTATTAAGAAAAGTAGGCATTACAATGCAAAAAGAGAAAAAAGGCAAAAACCATGTTTAAGTTAAAACGCTGTAATCTTGGGTTGTTGAGGTAGTGGATGGATTGCAAAAGTTCACAGATCATAATATATGTAGAGTTGATGTGTTTTCTCTTACTTTCACATAGGTGAATGTATGGATTAAGACCATTTGCTTAATCTAACAAGTTTTAAGTGGAAATGGAAATAAGAGAACACTGAGTATAAAGAAATGTTTTCCTTTAGCAATAAATGTTTCAGTTTGTCTTTACAAGCATGCAGCTGAGCACTACATTTTTCATCTTGTGTTTCCATAGAGACAAGCTGATTATAGGTCAACAAAAAAAGCCAAAGGATTGTTTCTTCAAGGCTAAAAGTTAATGTTTTCTGAAAGCATGGAAGTTGTTTTTCCACATCTATGAGAGGTAAAATGATTAAAAAAGAAAGAAACTAAATAGCGTTACTAGAAGCACAGGCAATAACATGCATATTAGCATGGATAATCTCAAATTTAGGTTAGTTAAGGCCTGTGTTTGCAACTATGCATTTGGGACAATTGTTCCTATTAGGAGGGTTAAAATTCATTATTTAATTATGTGCATAGCTTTGTGTGTTTGTATTACATTAATAGGTTATGAGGGTGGTATAGGTGGTGTTTGTTTTGGGGTTTTTCTTTAGGGTTTTCATTAAAAGAAAAAGTCTTGTAACGTGACATAGGTTCCAATATTGACAAGAAAAAGCTGTATAAAGGATCAGCATGTCAAACATTAGTGGGTGTATGTATCACAAAAGCTGGAAATATAAATTTAAAAACTGTCATATATAGTAGGTGGGAATAATGACTTCTCAACATAATGGCAACACTTTACATATTATCTTGGAATGTGAAAGGTCTTACAGGTACACAAAAAAGGAAAAAAATAATTATATTAAGAAATGAAGAGTGCAAATAGCAACGCTACAAGACATACATTTGGAAAGAACAGAGTATGTAAATTTCATAAAAGGAGGACTTCAACAGAATAAAAAACGCATTTGTGCGGTTTTGCGTGCCGGTTAGCTAGGGTTAAACTATTCCTGGCTCCACGAAGTCTACTCCTCAATTTTTCCCTTGGAACTAGACAAACTTTCAACTTCAGCACTCAAACCATTCATTTCACAGCCCCAACACTTGCTCAAAACTCATAGCAAGCACTAATTAACCCTAGCACTAGACCCCCCTATACTGTCCAGAAGGACAAGGCTCTCCATTCGTCCCTACCAGCCAATCAGTAAAACAGCTCACTTTACCTATTCAGGCATGTACAAAGGGCAGTTTCAGGTGTACTCTCCAGTCCAACTGGTTAATCTGGGCATTTTGAGGCAATGTTACAACTGCCTCATGTACACAGACAACCCTCTCCTCCTACCACCAAACACTAATATATGCAAGAGATGCAATTATACAGCCAAACTGGAGGCAAAGCTCTCACAACCCAAGACTGGAACTAACAGTCAAGAGGAGAAGGAAAATACTTGCAACACACCATCAGTCTCACATAGACTTACTAAACCAACACCGGCAAATAACACACATAAATACATGAAAACATACTTGGAGGCTCTAAATAAAAATCTGCAAAAGCAACAAAGACCTCCAAAGCAGACACCCAAGCAACCTCCACACCCCATCACAAACCATGAAACACATACTTCACATAATCAGTGTGCCATGCAATCACAGCCCTTAAGGGAAAATAACATACCCAAAAGACTAGTAATAGGCGACTCTATAGTCAGGGACACTGATGTCCCACTAACTAGGCCAGACAAGGAAAAGGTTACAGTTAGCTGCTTGTCAGATGCCGGGATCAGTCACATAACACAAGCACTCATGTTGCTCCAGAACAAGTACAAATACGACTCTGTCATTGTCCATGTTGGTGTGAATGATCTGAGACGTACCTCCCTGGACTACATGAAGAGAGACATGGAAGAGTTCTCTGATCACGTAGCCCAAGCCGGTATGACCCTGACCCTGAGTAACATCCTGCCCTCACCAAGAATGATGCCATAGTATAAAGAAAAAATGATCAATTTCAACAACTGGCAAAGTTTCTGTTTCATTCAAAGGGGATCCAGCATCTGTCCGCTTGGAATGATGCTCGACAAGCCACGTTGCTTCGCAAAAGATGGCTTGCACCTGTCACCCTTAGGCTTTCGAATACTGGCCAAGGCTTTTGCAGCCCCCATTGTGCCTTTTTAGGCAAGGCTCAAAAGACAAACCCACCACCGTAAATAACACAAGTAACCAAAAACTAAGGGTAATGCTACTCAATGCCAGAAGTCTAAACCTCAAAATGCATGCACTCGAGGCACTGCTCCTTATGGAGAACACTGATATCTGTGCAGTAACAGAAACCTGGTTTAAGGCTCCAAAGAGCACCCCAGCACTACCAGGCTGTAACTCATACCATACTTTTCGGCCACAGAACCTGGACTGAAACACAAAAGGCAGGGGTGTATCCATATTCATCAAGGATACCCACACCTCCAGGTTAGTGGCACAGCACAATGCCTCAGAGATCATCCATGTGCAACTAACAATGGGCAAAACTGCAATTCAAATTGTAGCTTGCTACAGATCACCCACCATGGCTCAGGACCCCCATTCCACGTTTCTGGAGACACTGGAAAATATGAAGGTCCTACCAAATGCCCTAATATTGGGTGATTTCAATTACCCAAACATTAACTGGGAGAACTATTCAAGTACTAACTCCCTTGCCCAACGCTTCCTAAAATTTATAAACTCGAATGCCTTGGATCAACTGGTCAACACCCCCACCAGAAGTGACAACATATTGGACCTGGTCATCACCAATATGGGCGACCAGTATTCTACACCAGAGGTTAACCCCTCGCTGGTTAGATCAGACCATAGACTAATCACTCTAGATATCCACATTCCGCCCCCACCCCCAATCAAGGAAACCACCATGAAAAACTTTTCAAAAGCAAACTTCAGGTTACTTAAGACCTTGGTGGAAAAGTTCACAGCCCCCATGCTAAAGGACAATGCTGTCCAATCTGCTGAATCCCTTACAAAGGCACACTATGAGCACCTGCAAGAATGCATGGATCTTGCTATCCCAAGCATAACCAAGACTCACTCCTCCAAGAAAAGGAAACCAGTCTGGTGGACCCCTGCCATAAACAAGCTATACAATAGGAGGAAACTAGAACAGAAAAGAGTAAAATCCCAAGAAAGAAAGACATCCCTGATCAGTATCAGCAAAGAAACTATGATCCCTCATAAAATCATCCAAGGCTAGCTTCGAAAGAAAAATTAGCAAGGACTCCAAGGATAACCGCAAAGCATTCTTTAGCTATGTCAAAAACCTAAGTGGAAACTCTCAGATATGCTCTGAGTTAGTCCAGAATGGCACAAAATACACTGAACCGACTGATATTGCCAACATTCTGGCAGACAGGTTTAGTGCAAACTTCACCCCTTAAAAGGCCCATGACCATACCAGAAGAATGTAGAGCCACGGCAATCACTGACACACAGGTTAAAACAGTCCAATCCAAAGCCACAAACACAGCTTCAATGGGACCAGACGGTGTACCAGGCTGTGTCTTACACGAACTCCAAAATAAACTAATCCCTCACCTAAATACACTGTTCAAACTCAGCCTCTCTACAGGCTACGTAACCATAGAGTGGCACACAGCAACAGTTATCCCGCTCCACAAAGGTGGAGCCACAACAGACCCAGAGAACTATTGCCCTATAAGCCTGACTAGCCTGGCCAGCAAGGCTATGGAGCGCATCACCATGGAACTCATTAACAGCGACATTGGGAACCTCCAAGCATTGGACCCTACCCAGTTTGGCTTTAAGGGAAGATCATGCCTCCTAAACCTGGTTTGAGACAGTTACCAAGGGCTTAGACAAGGGAAAGGAGGTCCACACAGCCTACCTAGACCTCGCAAAGGCTTTCAACACCATTCCCCATTCTGGTATTATAGACAAGCTCACTAGCCTGAACATAAACCCCTATGTCACGAGATGGGTTGCCAATTGGCTCACGGATAGAATGCACATGGTGACAGTTGCAGGCTCTAGGTCCAACTCTAAACAGGTTACAAGTGGCATCCCCCAGGGTTCAGTCCTGGGACCCCTCCTGTTCGGTATATACTTCTCAGAGGTACAGGCAAGCACAGGAGGACTATGGCTGACCAAGTTCGCAGACGACTGCAAACTGGGGGCCATAACTGACTCTCCAGCTGATACAGACATCCTCCAGAAGGGTCTCACTGAGATGGACACCTGGTGTCAAAATCATGGCCTCAAGCTAAATGCCAAAAAGTGCATAGTCATCCCCTTTGGAAAAAACAAAGTACCCGTGAACTACCACATACGTGGTAGTCCCCTAAATACAGAAAATGAAATAAGGGATCTGGGGACCCAAATAGATAGTAATCCCTCCTTTGATAATCATATTGCCAAGGTAGCTAGAAAATCCTTCTATGTGGCCCACCTAATCACAAAAGGGTTGGCATCTAGAACAAAAGAGGTTATTGTGCCCCTCTACCCATCACTCATCAGACCCATTATAGAGTACAACGCCCCATTTGGGATGTACCTTACAAGACACCTGCAACAGCTGGAAAGACCACAGAAGTACCTCACCAAGAGGATTACTGGCCTCAAAGAGATGCCCTATGCAGCCCAACTGAAGAAACTCCAGCTGTACTCGGTTGCATACCGCCTACTCAGAGGTGATCTCTGCTTGACATACAAGGCCATGTCCAACCCAGAATTGATGGACATGTTCCACCTAAAAAAAAATACATCTCCAAGAGCCACATGCTCTAGGGAACCAAACCTCACCATAACGATAAATAGGACTTGCTGGAGGGATAGATTCCTGTCACAGAGACACCCCATGCTTTGGAACAGTATTCCAATCTACATTAGGCAGAGCCCCTCACTAACACTCTTCAAGAGGAACCTTGACGAGTGGATGGGAAACAGAAAATTTACCCCGGGGATTACTGCAGTGGCTCTGTTGGACAGAGTCACAGGGAACTAATCTAAGGGGGCAGTGAAAGCCAACACATTCTGGCTAGGCTTACATATGCCCTCAGGCAGATAGCCTAGTACTTTTCTATGAACCTGTATTGGGGAAAAAAAGAAACAAGGAATATATACATATCGATTGCTAGAGAAAACAATGATTCGATCCAATAAAGATAGAAGAGCAAAAAAAGATAATAATGGCAGAATTGTGGTGGAGAGGGACTTCTGGCAACAGTTAAGGATTCCGCTGGAATGTATTTATATTCCACTCAAAACGGCTATTATGCACCTTAAAAATTGGGGAAAATAATCATCTTTCAGCAGAGAATATTACTTACAGGTGGGGAACAGAATTTGATCTGCAACAATGAGGATATATATCTCGTGGGGGGCTTGAAGGTAACTATAACAAAAGGGGGTAGTAGACTTCTGAAGAAACTTATAAAATATTTGGTATGGAAGACGTAAATTCAGTAGTAAGGAACTAGTAGATAATTTACATATTATTCACTAAGGTGAAATAACTGGGCTAGACTAAACAGAAATTATATTTCACAGGAACATCTGCATTTAACTGAGAACTTTGACACACATCCAATAATTTCAGATCATGCGCTAATAATTACCAAGATAAAAATGCAGGGTAATGAAGTAAAGATGAGACAATAGTGCTTCCTCACCTACCTGTCAAAAAGAGATAATATAGGGAACGGGTAGAGAAACTATTTGGGAATTATTAGGGAAGATAAGAAAGTACTCCAGAAGTTATAGCTAGTGAGTGGGATAAAATGAAATTGGAGTTAAAAAACAGGGTAAAAATAAAAGAGAGAGAGAAATACAGTTAAGAAGTAACAATAATTAATTAGAGGGGATGCCAAAGGTTAGAGTATTACAGAAAAAGGGGGATCTCACAGAACAAGAAAAGGCACAAATGCAAAGTGCTAAAGAGAAAACAAGAGAGTACTTGGATAGTATGCATGACTTTAGAAAGACTGTTGTTAACCAACTGTTTTTTAATAACTCCAGAGCACAAAAACGTTTGGCAGAACTTTGGCAAAAGAAAGTAGAAAGAGTTGTTGCCAAACTTAGGAAGCCTACAATAAATAAATAAATAAATAAATAAAATAACCTGAGATCCTGTAGATGTATTAGTGATACTTTGGAAATTGTATGTAAAAATTTGTATAAAGCAGTAACGTGGCAAAATCAAGAAAAAGCAGAAATGGAAATATTTATGGAAGACTTAAATATGCCTAGGTTAGAGGTAGATGAGGCTCAACAATTAAGTTAAGATAGGAGGAGATGAGATAAAAAAATGGTGACATATAACCAATCTGCAGTAAAGTCTGCAAGAAAAGACATTTCAGTGGAAGTTTAACACACACTAGGAGAGAAGAAAATGAGAAAGATTTGAAAGGCATTGTTTACCAGTATTTTAAAAGGAGAGAAAGAACCAACATCCTGTAAAAAAGCTTGACGTGGCTGTAAAACCTAAAGACTGTAAAGACCCATCAGATCCAGCTTTATATAGGCCCATTTCAATTCTGAATCATGATTATAAAGTGTTTATGTCTATAATGGATAAAAGAATGGCAAAGGTGTTACCAAAATTGATAGATATGCATCAATGTGGTTTTGTGGCGGGGAAGCAGAGATTTGACATTAATAGAACAATGACAATCCAGAATGAAGCAGAATGTAAGAAAATACCACTGTTGTTGATGGGTCTTTATGAAGAGAAAGCATTCAAAACCGTAATCTTGGATTTTTTATGAGTAGAACAATAGAAGTATTTGCATTTCCTGATACAATAAGGTTAATTAGGAGTACATATGAGGGATCAGAGGCAAAAATCAAAGTTGGAGAGTCCATTTCTTCTAAGCTGTCTGAACAAAGGAAACAGGAAAGTGTCTCCTCTTTCACCTTTGTTATTTGCTCTAGATTTAGAACCACTGGCAAAGAAAATAAGGGACTCAGATATTCAAGGCTATAATTGGTATGGCATTCAACAAAAATTGACTTTATGCATAGATGATACTGTTTTGTGTCTGATAAAATCAGAAAAGGACATCTCAGTTTTGTGGAATACTCTGAGATAGTTTCTTTTTATTTTCGGGATATAAAATCAATGAAGGTAAAACAAAGGCTACAGCTGCAAACTATGTGCCCACACATTAATTGGTCCAAAAATACCCACATTTATGGGGACTTGACAAAATGAAGTATGACGGAGTATGGGTTAAAAAGGACGATATTATGACAACAAAGGATATCTGAGAGACTAAAGAAAAGATAATACAAAAATTGAGAAACTAAGTTCTTGTCCATGGATATGGATAGTAAGATGCAAGCAGTAAAAATGTTTTCTGTCTCATCAGTTTTATATACAGGCCATGCATATTTTTATCACCCAGAGGAGAAGTTGTGAATAGTAATTAATAGAGTTGAAGGATTTTATCTGAGAGGGGATGATGGAAAGAGTCAAGTGGGATAAGTTGATCCTTTCAACAGAATAAAGATGCACTGGATTACCTGATTTGGTGGAATATTTTAGAGCTACACAGTTAAGGCCCTTATACATAACACAAGCAGAAAGCTACAATTCAAAGTGGAAAGGGATGATGTTGAAGCAGAAGGCAAATTCAAGAAATAAGGAAAGAATGGGATTTTTGATGCAGATCCTTAAAGAGAATATCAGTCATACACAATATTATATTCATAAATTAACAGAAAGCACACCAAGAACTAAGCCAACAGAGGACTGGAGAAATGAGATTCTGCTGAAAGGGATGACTGCAATTAGGGGTACAGTGAATACTCAAAAGGGGGCTGGAATTTACTGGAGGAAGCAGGCAAACGAAGCAAGGTATTGAAAACAAATAATTAGAGAGGGAAAAGTAACAGAATGGAAAAGGACAAGAAGATACTTGGGTTGCAGGCTAGTATCTGCTTTCCCTATCAGGGATTGATATCAGAGTACAGGCAAAGAGAAAGGGATAGGGAAATCCTAAGCGAAACATCTGCACAGGTTGAGATTTTAGTTGAATCTATAACAGAAGCTACTGTTAAAAAAACAGATGATTAATAAGGCATATAAAATATTGCACAATAATTATAGGAATCAATAAGAGGAGGTCAGGAAAGACTGGGAAGACAGCTTAGATAAGCAATTCACAAGAAACAATGGGAGGACATTTGTATGGTTCCCAAATATGCAACAAAATATAGAAGATTTAGGATTGTTTGCCTGTGTTTCCATAGGTACATTTATACCCCAAATGGACTCCATTTCCTCAGATAGATGGCAAATGATAGAGGTGTAATGGGTAAGAAAGAGGTACCTGGGAACATATAATTTCTGAGTATAATGAGTTGACAGACTTAAAAAATTCCATACACAGCACTCTGTCAGGAATACTGAGTGAGCAAATGAGTGTAACTAACAAAATGATGTTTTGAGCTGGGACACAGGATCTGAATTGTCTAGGCATATCAATGCTGCGTTAAGTTCAATTACGCTGGCTGTCAAAAAACAATTACTACAAAATGGAAATCAATGTCTAAATTGACCATACTTAAAGTACTGATTATTGTAACAGAGATAAAAGAACAAGAAATGGGATCTTTAGAAAAGTGTAGGCGTAACTTACATAGAAAAAAATAGAAACTGTAGGAACAATACATGCAGAAAAATGTTTTGGAGAAATAATGAGGTTTATGAGAAAGCAGGAAATGAACAATGTATGTTAAGCTGAATTGATTATATTGTATAGAACAATATATGTGATATACAACGTTTGTAAATGTGAACTTGTTAATATGGTTTGATTACTTTTATATAAATGTAATTTTGCCAATGTCACAAGGGATAATTCAATAAAGGTGTTTAAAAAATATGGAAAAACATGAGATTCACTAAGCTTTTTTCTGCAACTGAAAAAAGAACCATTAACAGCTGGAGAAGCAAAATTAATGCCTTAGTACACCATGAATATTAACAAGACTTATAATGAACACAGCATGTGTAGGACTTTCTCTAACCTTAATCACTTTTTGAGGGAACTAAGTTGTGGGGTGGGGTAGTCTGACGGAATCCTGGACAACTTCATTACTAAACATATTTGACGTTTCATGATAGTATTCTTTTACCATGAATGATGATGTCTAGATCCTGGAAAACTAAAATGTGGAGCACCAAAACAATTCTGAAACGTGACAAAAGTTATCACAGGGAGGCACTGTTGACAGCTGATGTATGTGTCATTAAATTTTGTGGTCCAGTATCATTTACTTGGTGTCTAAAGCATTACCTCCCATACATTTTCTGGCTACAGTTACACTCTAAGCATTTCTAATTTAAACCTTGATAACAGCAATCAAAAGAGAAGTTTCTCATTGCAGGATACAAACATTTTAAAAGGTAAACTCTAATATGAAAGTAAGATATCAAAGGGAAACTGAATCACTAATGTATGGATCAAAACAGGTAATATGCTACAGAAAGGCTCACACCTTCCCAACTGATCACGTACAACTCCACAACAGTTAAGTGTAACGGAGTCAATGACATATGAACTTTTGAGAAGTACCACAAACCTTTCTACAGCAACCGCGATTAATAAAACCAAAATCCCAATAAAAAGAAATGAAAGACGAATAGAGACATCCCTACAAGCATCCAGAGAGCTGTAAATCCACTTCACTTTAAATGTGATCCACCACAAAGAATTTCTAGCTGCTATATACCGGCCCTAAGAGCTTAAAATAGGAAGTGGACTGATGCCTTTGATTTCTGAGTTGTATCAAGGAGAATTTAAGTTGTCTTACTTGAGCCAGCTGGAAGCAGTTTAGATACCACATTAGAAACACCTAAAAGCAGTTTTGTGACACATTTTGCAAAGCCTTACTGTACTGAGCAGTTTCCAGAATAAGCATATCACCTGCATGGAGAGAAACTGAGTTCAGACAGGGCAGATTGTTAGGTAGATTACTGATGAATGAGAACAAGGTGAAAAGTACTTATCCTGAAAGCACTATCTACTTAGGTCTGACAGTATCAGAGATATGATTGTGGGATAATACGTGTTACTCAGCTCTTTTCCATGCTTGTATATATTTAGTCAGTGACAGACCATATGGCAGTATGGGTAACATCCTTTGCAGAAATCATGATAGCAGCTAGTCAGGATACTGTACTTTTTGATAAGATGAAGTAACTGCATATATTAGCTTTTCAATTACTTCTGTCATCATGCAAAGGTTGGCTCAGACTGCATTATGACAGATTCTACAGTGAATGATTCTGGGTAAAGGAATAATATACATATTTGAAACTGACAGGGAGAGCTCTGATTGAGACAGATTGATTATAATGGCTCTGGTATTGATACGATTGTTAATTTTTAGGGTGTAGGGTATAGTACTTGGGATGAAGACTGCATTATTTTATCCAAGAGTTGTTATACTCCCTTGATCAAAATGAATTGAAAATAAGGTGTTATTAATGTAATGGAGAAATGATTTGAAATGCGAAACATTAGATATGAACTGGTTGTACTGCTGCGATACATTACCATCCCTCTACATAAAGGTGGATCATCTATTGAGCTTTCTAACTTTCAACCTATTGCCTTACTCTCCGCAATAGCTAAGATAATGGAAAAATGTATTCACAAACAACTACTTAACCACCTTCTACAAAATAATCTACTGACAAACTGCCAACACGGCTTCAGGCCATTCCATAGCACAACTGCCCTGCTATCCTTCACCGACTCTATAAACAAAAATCGTAACAATAACTCTTTTTCCGCTGCACTATTTATTGACCTGTCAAAAGCCTTTGATACGGTTAACCATAATTTACTTCTAGACAAACTAAAAGCCAATTCCCTCGATCCACAAGCATTACAATGGCTTAGGTCTTATCTGGAAAGCAGACAGCAAGCAGTACTTTGGGATACCAATCTGTCTACATTACTTCCAGTAAATATTGGAGTACTCCAATGCTCTATCTTAGGTCCCCTTCTTTTTTCCTTATTTATTAACAATCTACACATAAACATTCCACAAGCCACCTGCATTCAAGTATGCAGATGACTCTAATCTGTACAGCTAAGAACATAGCCTCTCTCCAGTCCCTCACCCAAACTGTTTTCAATAATGTTGAAAATTGGTTTATGCAACACTGCCTCCTCCTAAATCCCAAAAAAACAAAATTACTGCTTTTTACTCCAACTCATAAATCACCTCATCCATTCTTCACAATAACCTCTAACAATGCTACCAACATAACCCCAGATACTACAACCCGCCTACTAGGTGTAACAATTGATAATCGCCTCAACTATGATGACCACATTAACTCCACTATAAAGTCTGTTAATAAAAAACTTGGTAACCTTTATAGAATTAAACCCTTCCTTACCCCTTCTGCCAGAAAAACTATTGCCCAGACCCACCTTATTTCTACCCTTTTCTATGCCTCTGCTATATATACTAACCTATCTAAATACAACCTCTCCAAACTTTCCACCTGTTATAACAGCATAGCTAGATTCATCACTTGCTCCCCCTTTAACACTCACCACTGCCTCAACCTCAAACAACTGGGATGGCTAGAATTACAGAACCATATACTTTGTCAACAATTACTTATCACCCAAAAGATCCTATACCACCCCAACAACATCCCTATCCTCACTAATATGATTACACCATACAAAAATCTGGCTACACTACACTCTGCTAATAAGCTCCTAGTTTCCTCTATTAAATCTAAGAACAAAGCTGGTGACTCACTTTTCTTGAAGACAGCAGGTAAAAACTGGAATCAGTTTCCTTCTGCAATATCAACCCTTGTTTCTACTTCTCCATTTAAAAAACATCTTAAAGAACATCTTAAAACTCAATGGTTATGTCCATGTGTGAACCCAGACTGATATCTCTTTCCCCTTCCTGCTCTCACCCCTTTCTCTACTCCTCTAACCTATGCCTCTAATTCTAGTCACTACACTTTCCTTCATAGTAGGAGGATAAAATAAATGGGCTTTCTCTCCTAATTGGGTCTTGCTCAAACTTACTATTGTGTTTAGGATAATTTTTCTTTTGACCAATGTTGCCTCTGTACTGTGATTTTACGTGTCTTTTTATATATTGTAAACTTTGTCACTGTTCATGCTTGGAGCTTTTCCCCCTGGGCCTCTACTGAAAATGGACATATATCCAGTTAGACTAGCCCGGTCAACAAATGTAAAATAAAATAAATAAAATAAATTCATTTAGAAATGTAGTGGTTAATACTGCTCATACAGATGATGGAATGGTAACATTATTCATAAGATTCTTTAAGGGTGTCCATAATTGCCTTGGGTACTCATGAAGGTGGATTGTACACAGTGCTGGTTGTAATTCTGCAAGACTTTCTAAGATTCTAGACAGTCTGATGCTTATTTGCATCAGTAGGATCTTTCTTTAACTCCTCCCATGCTTTGTCTCTTTCCTTTAGTTGTACCTATACTGCTACCATAAGCTATGGAATGCTTTCCTTCTTTTTAGCTTCTCACGGAAAAAAAGACTGTTTTATATTGGCATAAGAATGCTAAAGCATTAGTGGGATAAGAATGATAAAGCATTAGTAGGATAAGTGACATTAGAAATGGATCTCCTAGGTTGTCGAGTTCTACTAACAATACTATTTCCATATAAAACATTAGCAGATTATTACTACTTTTTTTTTTTAGCTGCTTGAATAGCCACTCTGGAAAAAAAGGATAATGGTTATTGAGGGTAGCTGGGAGGATTTCAGGACTAGTACATCCGTAAGGGTGTTGATATTTATAATGTCTGTAAGGGAATTTCTGATACTACAGGGGCTTGGTCTGATGGGGGATACTATTATTCATGTTAAGTTAACTACAAAGTGTCTATTTACCTGTTTGGAACAAGGCAGTTGATGCCAAGGTAGCCTAGAAGACAGAGGTTTTCCCCAGAACGCTGCTGGCATACCTGACATATTTGGTGTTAAGCTAACACATGTATAGTAGGAGTAAGTATGCATATAACAAATAAGAAGAGTCCAATATGAAATTTTAATGAAGTTTAGATGAAGGCAGTCATATGCATATCTTCCAAAATATGTGAAAATTGTGTGAAATGCACCCCCAAACACATCCATGCGTCTGCCAAACATTAATTTCAGTATAAAATAAAATAATTCAAATCACAAGTTATAGCTTACATGATAAGGTAAAGATTCCATAGAAAACTCAGACATTTACATTATTTTTCTAAAGATTCAAACTTTGAAGAAACTATACTGTTTTGGCAGCACAAATTTTCACACGTGAAGATGCAAGTATGAAGCCCATATTTAAAGGCTGTACAATGGTATGAAATAAACCTTAACAGCTTGCCAAGGCACTGACTGCCCATTCTTCTTATACCACAGTTACTCTCTGAAAAGCATATATCTGAAGTATACCCTAAACATGCATGCCAATGACCAGTGTAAGCCCAAACCACATTGAGTTCTGTCACTCACGGCATGCAATTTGAGAATAAATGCTGAAAAACAGACAACTAGAGATGTGTCAGATGCAAATAAAAGAGGCCAGTCGTAAGTGGAGTCCCTCAGGGACTGGTCCTTTTTGGCATTTATTTCTCTGGGGTCAAGGCCAATGTCAATGGTCTCTGGCTGACTAAATTTGCAGAAGACTGCAAACTAAGAGCGATCACTGAATCCCACACACTGATAAAAATGTTGTCCAGGAAGGCCTGATCACAGACAAACTACTGGTGTCAGAGCCATGGACTAAAACTAAATGCCAAGAAATGCATAATAGCATCCTTTGGGAAATTATCTACCCATGGTAACTATCATATTGACAACACACCCCTTAAGTTTGACCTAGTGGTTGGGACTTAAAGACACACAGACAGTAATCTAGCCTTTGACCATCACATGTCTACAGTAGTGAGGAAATCATTCTATGTTGCACAATTTATAAACAAAGGTATGGCATCTAGGTCCAAAGATGTCATTGTTCCACTGTATTCAGCATCCATCAGACATATCATCGAGTACAATTGCCCACTTTTGGTATGTACCTAACCAGGCATATCCAACAAATGGAAAGTCCAGAGAGGTTCTTCAGTAAATACAGGGCATAAGTAAAATGTCCTATGCAGACCACCTCAAGGTTCTATCCCTCTATTTTGTCTCCTACAAGCTGTTTAGAGGAGATCTATGCCTGGCATACAGGGCATAGTCAGACCCCTCCCTGATGGACCTTCTGCATAACCACAAAACAAACAGCACCAGAGATACCAGTTCTAAAGACTTAAACCATGCCTGTTATATAAATAGGATCTGCTGGAGTGACAGGTATGAATTCCAGAGACCACCTCATCTCAGGAGCAGGGTTCCACATCCATGTGAAGCAGAGTTCCTCCCTAACCAAATTCAAGTGCAACTCGGACAACTGGATGGGGAACAGGAAATTCATCCCTGTTTTGGCACCTATGTTTCTAATAGACACAGGTAATCTGTAAATGGTTCATCTCCCAAGCCCCTGCCTGCACTTATCAAGGGTATCACAACTTGTCAGAGATTTGGGATGCAAGGCTAGGCTTAAAAAGGCCCTTGTGACACCCATGAACCTATGAATGCTGCAGTGTACTACTGTTCTTTCCAGAAGGTTTGAATGCTTTACACATGCTTAATTCACATTTTTTACAATTGAACACTAGCATAGAGAAGAAAGAGGGCCTTAGCCTACAAAGATAAACTGTAAAGACTACAACTGCATTATTAGTTGCAGAGCTCAAAAGACCGCCATTTGCAAAGGATCTTGCTCCCTACTCAATTACGAAGTGCATGAATTCAGAAACTTTACAGTAAAACAATGATGCTTAATAATAAGATGATTTGCAAAAGGTCATTGAGAATTGTTGTGGATAAACAAATTTAGCCAAACTTTTAAAACATCTCTAATTCCTCAACAATATGTCACTGAATATGCCCTAAATGTAGATGAATATTTTTATTTAACATTTGTTGACCGGGAATATTGGACTAGGTTCCACAGCGCCTGTTTTCAGCGGAGGCCCGGGGAGAAATGCTCCATAATATGTTACTGCTGTGTAAATTTGTACTGTTACTTATGTAGAGCTATAGCTTGTTAGATTTCACATTGGACAAGGAGATTCACTAATGTATGTCAACAGGGGCTTGAGTAGACAGAAAAGGATAGAGATGCAGCTAGAAATCTTTTCCATTCTGGATTTGGCACACAAGCTGAGATCTCAATTACACTGGAAACAGCTAGACTGATGTTCATAATGTCAGCACTGACTCGATACAAGTCTGCTGAAGGCGAATGCAAGAGTCATTCTTACACCTACAAATCTTTCTTCACAAAGCTAAGTCTATGGTTGGCTACCAAACAAGACAGTAACTTCCTCAGTGAACTTTTGGGAAGATATATTTTGACATTACTAAATTCACTGTATGTGAAATCTGCAATTGGACTAGGATGCCATATACTGACACAATTAAGTCAACTTTTTTGTAACCATCCTTAAAGCTCATCTAAAAAGGACAGCAGTGGAAATCATTTGAAAGTTTTTAAATTAGCATAGTCTACGGTGGAAACACACATTTATTTATTTACATTTGTTGACCAGGATAGTCCGACTGGATTAATGTCCATTTTCTGCGGAGGCCTGGGGTGAAAAGCTCCAAGGTAAACAGATATATTAAAAACGACAGCGTATTACACATAGTATAGAAAGAATGTTACAGATATGGTATTTACAAAGAATACTTAAGTAGACATGAATATACAATTGCACAAGTGTGAGTTACCCCTGGTAACTGACAGGGGAAGAAATTATACAGTAATTGGATTTTTTTTCCCCTGGTAACAGCCAGAAGAAAAAAAATTATACAGTAATTAGATTAGTTGTATTCACATTCTTGATGAGAGTTAGCCAGGCTTGTTACAGTGGCAAGGCCAGTTTAGTGCTAAGTGTTGTTTGAGTTTAGTTTTAAATTGGGATAAGGAGGAGAGTAAAGTAATGTCGGCCGGAAGTAGGTTCCAGGCTCTGCTTGCAGAGTTTGCAAAGACTGAAAAACCGGCTGCATTGTTAATTTTGGTTGTCTGAACAAGTAATCTACTCAAGGATCGAAGCAGTCTTGGATTGTTATAGGGGGTGACAATATTTTTAAGAGCAGGTGTATTATCCGGATTATAAAGTATTTTGTTAGCCATAATCAGTAGGTTATATTGGATTAGACCGGGAAGTTCAAGCCACTCAAACTGTTTAAGGTTGATGCAGTGGTGTGTTCTAAAGGGTAGGCCACTGGCAAACCTGGCAATGTGATTGCAACAGGCTGACAGTCTACTGAGTACAGTCTTGTTTAGATTAGAGAGAAGGGAGGAAGGATATACTAGTGTTGAAAGCAGGTGAGAGCGAGCTATGGCAATCTTAGCTGAAGGGGTTATGAAGGCTTTTATTCTATACAGTGACTCACGTTTTTTACTGATGGTCTTGATTGTTTGGTTGACATGAAGGTCAAATTTTAGGTTATTATCAATAATGACTACCAGTGGTTTAGTGGAGGGGTCGGGGGTGACTATTGTGCCATCTTTTGCATTTATGGTGAAGGTAAAAGCAGCTGACCTTTGTGCTGGTGAAAATAACAGCATTTTAGTTTTTTGGGATTTAGCAACAATCGACGGTTGGAGAGCCAGTTTTCTATGGTATTAAAGGTGGACTGGGTAGCTGACCTCAAGTCTGAGGGAGATGCAGCTGAGCAAATCAGGGTAGAGTCTGTATAAATATATATATATATAAATATACATATATATATATATATATATATATATATATATATATATATATATATATATATATAAACACATATACACAAATATAAATCTTGCAAACATACATTGTTTTTAAAGGTTTAAAAAAAAAACAAGTTTTACGCAGATGTAGAGAGTTTTTTTAGATACTAAAAAATCTGCAGGAAGTTACATATATATAGTTTTCAATTTAACTAAATAAGTATGAATATTATGTCTTCATTTATATATTTTCTCTTATTACTTGCCTCCAGTCAAAGGCAGTTTAGTCACAAATTACAATCAATGTCATGCCTTCAATGATCACTCAAAGTTGATATAAAGCAAAGACGTGACTACATTACTTTCTTACAGTCCTAACAGTCTTGCTTTGCGAGCAACTGAATGTTTGTACGAGCATTATTACACAATGCTAAACCAGAAGTAGCACTGTTGTACCTTATCAGACAGTATAGCTGAGTAGGTGAGCATTTACAATTCAAGTGATTGCTTACAGTGTTTCTAAACCTGACAAAATAGGTTATGATGAAAGCCTATTTTAAAAAGGTCCCTGACATACTCAAGTCTATTATAAAGTAATTGCAGAGAGTAAAAATTACTGTTCATTGTCACAACTACACGTCTGAAGTAAAAGCAAGTTCAAAATTATAAGACCAGGGACCGATGCAGAATATTAATCCAATTAGTCTGTTTGCATTCTTCTTAATGCCCTTGTATAATCATCATCATCATATTTGAATATGCAGGCTGGGAAATATATAAGAAAGCAATAAATTATTACTACCACAGAACCTGAAGTGATAAACCTTGAGGTTGAGATAGTGGATGAAAGTGATCAAGGACATCAGGGTGACTCAGCATGTAAGCATGCTGAAGCATACTGGGGAGTTTACTGTTCAAAGCTTACGACCGTCAACACACTGCTTTAAAATTGTGCACAGTGTGGACATAGCTTAACCACATAATTTAATAAAAAAGGCAAGTGTGGCTCTGAGGGATGTAAGGTGCCCTGACAGAGCCTTTAATTTTAATTATGTAGTGTGCTGGCTACATATTCTTCTGATAAATAAATTAGTTATAAAAATGCCAGGTAATATAAAATATAACTGTGATTCAGAAGTATGTTAAATGTTACACATTCTGTAGATCGTGTTTTAACTGAGCAAATGCTACACTTAACGATAAACCTTACGCAAAATTCTAAAACTAAGCTCAAGCATTTCGTGTAAATTGTTAATACAGATTCACAGAATGAATTCTGAGATTATATTAATCTCTACTAATGTTCATATCTAACAATAGCACATGAACTGACAACAAGTTAACACCTGTTATTAAAAGCGGCACACTAACACCTGATCACAGCTTAGAATGGAAATAAAGCAAGAAATGTCTAATTTATGGACAGGATGACAGAGCTGATGCAATAACTATTCAGGTCCCATAGGATTATGACTACTGTCTCAAGTGTCACTAAATCAAAAATACGAATGAAAGTGATAGACATTGTATAAGACATGGGATATAGCTGGCATGAATCTTTAACCAGAAATGTTGGTACAAATCTATCTTGGCAAAGCAGACATGCTCCCAACTGTAAAACTGAAGATGATCAATTAAGTAGACATCCTAAATATCACTGAACAGACATGAGAAGCCAGACTTCAACATACATTAATAAAAGCTTTCAACAATCAGTTTTGAGAAAGCTATACAGCTGTGTGATTTGCATAGAGCTGTATAGCTTTTTAATGTATAGATTTTATAACAAAAAAGTTTATGCCAAATCAGAAATACCCATTAAAAGAATATACACAAATGAATTACAAGGCAGCAGTGATTATAGCTCTTTTAACCATACTCGCAAAAGTGTTTGTATTAGAAGTTTAAAACTCCATACAGTGAAGTTGACTTCAAACTACAGACTGTAAAGTAAAACTATTAGTGATAAAGTAATAAAAGATTAAAGAAACACTTATTAAAAAAGTGACACCGCCTGTTAAACACAGTTCATGCAGAAAACTTCATACAGGAGGTTCCATTTGGTCACTTTATTGTACAATGCTTCTAAAGTTACCAGCTGTCAACATCTTATAATCAAAAAGAGCTTTTTGTTACTAATTTCATATATTTTATTAATTTTTTCCCTCCTTTGTTCAGGTCAATTGTACATAGTGTATATAAAGGTTTATAATACTTGTTTATTGATGACTGTATTGTTAAACATTATATTATCTGGAAAATAAAAAATATTTAAAGAAAAAAAAAAGCTTTTTTTAGGTTACAAAAGTGCAACATTTCATATGGGCTAAATATCCGACAGGTATAAATATATATATATATATATATATATATATATATATATATATAAAGCTTTTTCATTTACCATTATGCTTTGCTGTTGGACTAAACATATAAGCAGTGCTGCATTTATTGTTTGTGGGAGAATCTACAGAAATGTATTTTTCAACACAATGGTTTCAAATATTTGGCTAATTACAATATAATAATGTATCAAACTTATTTTTTGATTACAGTATAATGCAACAAACTTTTAAATATTTCTTTCTTATAAACCACTCAACAGTTTTGAACAGCTTTATATCATATATAATACCCAGTGCTTTGGACCCACTGTTTGTCATACTGTTTTTCAAGATTGCTGAAATATGGAATTGATCCATTTACAGCATAAATCATTCCAGCACTCAGAATAAACTATGTAGCAATTAAATTATTTTAAAGAATATTGGATCTATACACATGCCATTTAGAGTCTGCAATGATTTAATAAAATACCCACTTTTTATGGCATAAAGTTAGATATTTAAGTTGGATGAAAGCATTCTCTTCTGCTGGAGATTGAGTTGTGAGGAGTGCAATTATATTGGATTTTCCATCCCTAACAGGTACAAAAATGTGTTATTTTGGCTATACATTTGAGAGCAATGCATGTACTTTTCTTAAGACTGATGACTAGTAAAAGGGGAAGCATGCTAAAAGAAAATCAAGGTATTATTCTGCCTTTGCCATGCGTTTAGGCCACTTTAACCTTGAATGACCAGTGGTCTACATCTACTTTTGACTTACCTGACCCCAGCATGTCTACAGAACCCCTAGACATGGCACTGAAGGTTTCCTTCGATTTGATTATAAAGAAGCTACAAAAAATGAATACTACATAGAGAAATCACAGGGGAAACTTGTAGTAATTGAGTATACTCTCATTTTGCAATCTGACCATTTAGATGAATAGGGAAGTACTGTACAGAATTCTGACCAGAGATTACTGACAGTGACTAGACTGGATAAATTGGAATTTCAAATGATATACATATAAAACAGAGCTTAGAGAAAAGATTGTGTGTGTGCGTTGGGGGCTCCTGAAAATGAAGTGAGAGATGACTGCTTATCATTTGTGGGAGCTGGTGGAATGGCCAGGGAATACCGTAGAGCAAATATAAAAAGAAAAGTGAAGAAACAACAAAAGGATCCACCAAAAAGCGATTTATTCCAAAATTAATTTTCCTCTGACGTCTCGGCCTGAGCCTTCAAGGAGTACAAATAACTAAAACACTGTTCACATATATATACATAATCACTAATTGAATCAATTAATACAATTAGTAATTTTTATTACTAATTGTATTAATTGATTCAATTAGTGATTATGTATATATATGTGAACAGTGTTTTAGTTATTTGTACTCCTTGAAGGCTCAGGCCGAGACGTCAGAGGAAAATTAATTTTGGAATAAATCGCTTTTTGGTGGATCCTTTTGTTGTTTCTTCATTTTGGTGTGTTCCTGGTTGTTCTCTATAAAAAGAAAAGTGGCTGACATGGTGTTTGCCCCCTTCTCAACTCAGAATAACTGTCCTAGACTAATTCTAGTCCATCTGTTGTGAAATGAAGAGGGAGATATCTGTCTGTCTTTTATGGTAGGAAAGCTGAAAGAATGGTTGGGGACACCTGTGGAGCTGCTAGAGACAGAAAAGGGCTCACAGGGTGTTTCTCTCAGTCTCACCTTGGAATAACTGCCTTAGACTAATTCTGATCTATCTATTGTCAACATGGGCTGAAGGATAACCTTCTTTTTTCAGTTCATGTACTGATGATGCTGATTATGTACAAGGGAGCCACGGTGCTCTATGACGGTGATCATTCCAGTGAAACTAGATATAAATGTGGTTTTCCTTTTCAGAATGTTCTGCCACCAACATAATTTCAGATGCAGACTTTTATACCTGGCAACTATGAGAATCAACTTTAAAGGCAGCAGGCAGTAGCAGCATTTTCTTTTAATCTCTTGAGGAAGCTTTGGATAAACTGCAGCGATGGATGGAGGTTAGCTACATTCGCCTGACATGGTTTGTCTGTGGTGTCTGTTATACCCACTTACTTTGCTGGAGTTACGAGATTCGCCATTTTCTTTAAGAAGTGACTACAAAAATTAAGAAATGCAGCAGCAATGCAACAAAGTCCGCTCTACAGAACTTGTGAAGCAGTGTGAATTCCAGATGAACTATGGAAATGTGAGTGTGTTCAAGTTTACAGATATGTTGAGGAAAGGGCAACATGTTCCACTGAAAGCGTGGGATTCTCCAATAGGTAAGAAAGTTTAGGTCTTATTAAGGGATTTATTAAAAGGCATTTATATACACTGATTAACCATGATATTCCACCAAGGAGCTAATGCAATTTCTTACAAGTGGGTGATTTTTAATGATGGCATCATGTGTGTGGGGGGTAAACCTGTTTTTCTCTAGTGGTGATACACAGGGTCAATGTTATAAGATCGATGGTTGAAAACATCGAACAACATATCGTCGACACCATATGGTCGATGTCTTCAAACGACAACCTTATAAAAAGACAAAAAAAAAAAGTACCATAATGGGTTTAAGCACCCCCACACCCCCCACTACTTAAATATACCAACTCCGAGACCGCACTACATTACAGTAAACGGAAATCTCCCCTTACGGAGATTTCCATTTACATGCTCGAGGTTCGATATTCTCGTGTCGACGATATCAGATTTACACTGTCAGCTTTCGAGAATATGATATAGACCCGATACACAGCAGGGACCACCAAGGTCCTTATCAGTCCCTTTGGGTGGCAGAATGGATAGAGACAACTTGGCCAACACAGGTTTAATGGACACCTTTCACTTGGTCTCCCATATGTCTGTCACTTCCCAGTTGCAACGTATGTATCACTCCCCTTGCTATCGCACTTTTCCTAGAAATGGTAACAATTTTAATCTCAAAGTAGCATAAATTTGTGGTAAAAGATGTTAGGAAACTGCCTGCAGTATTTCCAAATCATAACTTCATAACTCACACCTGATATCATGACAGCGCTCTCTCTCTCTCTCACTGGAGGGCAAACTATTCAGTTGCAAGGGAATGTTTTTTCACAGTAAATTTCCCAGTTCTTTAAGGTATGGGGAACAAATATTGACAGAAATGTGGGTATATTTCCAATGTGGTGGGAAGAATATAAGAATTCATTAGAATCTTTAGGTCAAGGCTATCAGGACCAGGTGTTGGCCCATCACAAAACCTCTTGTGCGGACTATTAAAATAACTTTCTGCAGTGTAGGAAGAGGGTTGGGTATGGAGGAGGGATTATTATGAGTCAAGGGAGGGGTTATCAGGATTCTTCAAATATAAAACAGATTAGGCTGTTAAATACTTAAAATTCTCATTTGCTGAGGTTACCCAAAATCACAGAAGCACTTAATCTGAGACTGGTAAGAGGTAGACAGACTTATTACTGAGGTTAGGGACCCTGCACTAAGGCTTTTGTGCACCTCTTCAAACATGGTCTTAGAAGCTTTACAAAGTTTCTATAAGAAGCCACCTCATCCGCAGGACTATGTAAATAAAGTCAGACACTATTTATCTTCACTGTGTTTTGCTAGATTAGGCCCAGCACAAGTGGATTCTCTGATGAGTCTCATATCATTTTACTAGGTGGAATGGATCATAAAGAGGCCGTCTAAGAGCAAAATGCCTGGCCTGGATTGTATCCCCCTTAAAATCTACAAGTTGGAAAAGACAAATTTTTGCAAGCTTTTGATTCTGTAGAAAAAGTTGTTCTAAGTACATTAATCTCCCTTCCTAGACACAGATTGTAATTTTTCTTATTCCTAAACCTGGGAAAAGCACCATGGAAGTTACTTCATACAGATCCATTTCACCTCTAAACCATGAATATAAACTTTTTATGACACTTTTGGCCAGAAGGATTGCAATCTTTCTCCCCTCTTAAATACATATCAACCAGACAATTTTTAAGGATTATATTTTTCTTCTCTTACTACATCGACCAGACATGTTTTATATATACCCACTCCACAGTAGATAAATTAATCAAACCCCGTCTCTTGTTCAGAGACACAAACTATACTTATTCCCCTTTGTTTCTAACTAGCCTTGATGCAGACAGGTCCTTTGATATTATTTCTTCAGCATTTCTTTTTGAATCAATCAGAAAGTGGAAATTACTGCAGTGGCCATCTGAAGAAATAAGCACACTAAACTGGGTGAAGGATATATGCCCGATAGCTTTTGATTACTAGTAGGGCCCTGCACACTACAGGTTATTGTGTCAACTCAATGATAACCTCACTATAACATTTTGGGAACAGCTTTGGCATGGTAATCATCATATGGGATGTGAAGAATTAAGAACTGAATGTAGACCTACTCCCATCCTCTGATCAGGGAACATCACTTTTTTACTACTGGTTAAGAAATTTGCCTAGAATAAAATTAGTTCATATTCCAGACAGGATCTGCACCTATGGATTCAATGGTGGGTTGATCTCAGAGGTGGTTCGGCACTGGTCAAGGGAGGTACAACTAAGATACATAAGCTTCTAATAATGGCTAAATTATCCAACACCATTAAGTACAGAATAATGTGGATGCAAATCCCTGGCATTTAGATAACCCAAGAGATAGGGTGAAAGACCCCCCCTTCCCCAATATGCTACTAAGTCTCTAGATGGCTTTGTTTTTTGGAGTGGACAGTGATAATTTTTTATACTCCCTCCAGACTATATTGTATGGTTCCTGGCTCTTCTACAGTTTGTTGGGGGTATGACGGGGGATAGCTTGGTAATTAGCAACACATTTTTTTGGACAAGTATTTCTTCTGAACAAAATGGAGTACTCCAAACTTGATGTTAATGGCTATGCCTGAACTTATTTCATTTGACTAATTCCTTATTCTTGACTGGGGTATGAACTACAGGTCAATACAGGTCAGCAGGGCAGTCATTTGCTGCATAAGTCTGTGTTGTCAGGGAAAAAAGGCCCATAGCAGTAAGAAAATGGGTCCAATGAAGCTTGCTGGTCTTTTAATAATAATTCTTTACACTTGGTGGGGTGCCTGGTGGAACTCATGTAACTGCAAAACACATTGTACTCTCCTATATATTTAGAAATACTTATCCATCTTGTTTGGAAACATTTTGTCATTTTTTTTTTCACTTTTGAAAAATTCATGACTATTTATAAGTCTGGCTTGTGAGTAGGATTCAATAAAATATTATCTTGTTTAAAAAAAGTTTGATATAGACATATAGGAATAGCAATTTTAAAATGGCTCCTTAAGGGCTCAAAAAGTTGAAACTTAATGGGCAAGAGGCATGTGATGGGACTCAGAAATGCACAAATTACTGTAGGATCTTCTTTCTAGCAGGAATAGTTAATGAGTTATGGAGGAGATCCAGAGGTAAAAAGGTCTGCGGCTTATACAGCCACAGCAATCATGCTGAAGAAAGACACACGCAAATGTAGAGTCCAAGGGTGTAACTAATGCAAATTAATCAAGTGAACCCTCCCAGATCTTTGGTCAGATATGGAACAGCATGGTAGAATGATTCAAAGAAGACTCCTACCACGCTCTTTGGGAAGTGAATAATTAAAATTTTAACCTTTTTTTTTTTTTTTTTTTTTTTTTTTTAACAGACACTGATATCTTTGGAAGTTTCTGGGCTATTAGCACCACAGCAGGTAAGTACTACAAAGCTGTGTGTGTATGCATTTGTGCATGTTTGTAGGTACATGGGTACACTGTGTTGGAAGAAGGAACATTAGTATAGTTACATCTAACTATGCAGTGTTCGGTTCTGAGATATGCTGATTTTTTGACATTTACTAAAATATGTCCCATTAATAGTATAGATTTTTAGATGTAACCTTACACAAAACTAATATTGATCCTGTTTTTTCTTCTAACATTTTTAGAAATGTCCAATACTTCACTGTAGTCTGATGACGTTCTATTTTAATTAAAGAACGGAAGTGCTTACTTTATATTAATTCCTGTGTGTCATGGCTGCGATTTTTGGTTTAGTTTTTTTCCAGTTTTTAGAAAGGAGACATTTCCTAATGGGTACCTCCATTATCAAAGTTGTCACCCCTTCAAACAAAAAGTTAGTGTTGTGAAGGAACAGATGATGCGTCTCTCTAGACTGGTTTCTGAGAACTCCAATTTTATTAATGAAATAGACTATTTAATAATAATTATTGCTATAAAGGGGATATCTCCTGGATTTACTCACAAATAAAAAGATGGAAATCATTAGTGGTAGACTTACAGATTTGCTCCCATCTTAAAAAAATGGTGTTGTCCCACCTAGGTCCTCTGCAACACATCCTACTGGGCAGAGTTTGAGTCCCAGATTAAAAAAAACATTATAGATAACCACTGGGAGATACTCATGCACTTTGATTATAATAAAGAAATTGCAGATCTCCACTTCCATTACTTTTTTAAGCTGAGGTTTAATGTTAAGAGTAGGCTCGAACAACTTAAACCAACCAATTCAGTTACAGGGGGCAATGAAAAATGCAATAGCTGCAAACACTGTGATGTATTGACCTACACCATGAAGGAAACATTTTTATCACAGATTCTATGAAACTTCCCAAAGCTATTTGTGGTTCAAGGGCGGCTGTTTATATTGCAGTGTGTGTCACATGTGGTTATTTTTGCATTGGGAAGACCGATCACTCATTAAGACATCATATGTATGACCTTGTTTATGCTATTAGAGTGGGCAATATGAAGAAAGATTTAGCAAAATATGCAAAAGGGTGCTCTTATTATGTTGAGTTTAGATTCACTGCCTTGGAAACGATTCACAAGCAGTCCCTTGGTGGGTAACTGGGAGAATTATTTAGAGGTGATGGAACTTTGGTGGCAGATTAAATTACAAGCTAATGTTTATCCAGGTATCAATCACGCTATTAGTATTAACTGTTTGCTAAAGAGAAAAGTGAGCATGTTAAACTCACACAGGTTTCATTAAGTTTTAATGTGGTTGCAATTAGGAAAGGTATACAAATTGTATAAAGCATATATTTTTTAAAGTAATTTATTTTGTACAGACCCACAGGTTGGGTACTATGTCTTTAAAATTGTTGGGTACTGTACTTTCAATTAGTGGGTTTTAAGTAGTCTGTGAAGGTTTTTTGAGTTTTATTCTGATGAGGTCTACTACTGGACGAAAGCACCTAATAAATCTACTTTTTTGTACATTTTGCTCAGTCAGTCTGGACCCCTTTTTGTACACTTTAGCATTTTGTAGTTTTCTTTGCAGGGACTGTTGTGCTGAGTTAAGACCGCAATAGTTCCCTCTCAATAAATCATCAGTGCTATAACATACAAAAAGGAAATAAAAAGAAAGGGCAGCAGAGCACTCATCCCTCTCACTGCAAAACAACTCTACTCAATTGCATTAGAAACATGTTCCTTACTAAAGCTAATTGCTATTCTACACTTAAACATGAAAACTCAAGACTGGAATGTATGATTTCAACAGAAAAATCTACCTTTCCTTCTTTTCTGTAGAGTGATTTCCCATAACATTTCCTAAACACTGACATTTTTTTTGTAAAAAATTTCTCCAAGATGTCCTTGCAACCCCTTTTGATCACTCAAAGTACCCTGCTGAACAATGACATCACGTCTTTATGCAACATCTTCATATCAATTTTCTCACCAGAATCTTGTCAACAGATCACAACTGAGTTTGCACTGTCACATATATTGCAGCATCACTGACCAATCAGCAACTGTTGACATCAGGATGTGCAGCAGATTACTCAGTAAGGTTATTCACCACAGTTACACTGCTATTTAAGAAATGTCATTTTTGAGGAGGGCACTGCAAGTACAACTAAGTGTTGACTGTGCATATGCAAATCAACACAAACATGCTTATGGGATGAAACCATGGGAGGTTAGTGGTTCTTAGCAGCCACCAGTTTCTAGTTTTCTAGGTGAATACCACAGATTTGGATAATTTAAATACAAGTTTCTGTATGCAAACGAAGTCCACAATGAAACAACACAAATAATAAGCTGCCATCCAACCACAAATAAAAGATGATACTATCAAGTAAAGACTGGACAGCAATTAAAACACTTGCAACTAGTTACTCACACACACACACACGTGTGTATATGTATATATATACATATATATATATATACCTGCTTTTCAGCATAGCCAAAATCTGGTCCTTGATTTGGTTCAAAATAGACAGATTCTCCCCGGTTTTTTGACAGTTCACGAAGGGCCATTGCAGTTCTTACAGTGGAGTTTCTTGCATGAACAAAGACCATGACCTGAAAAATAAACAAATAATAATAAGGATGAACAGACATGCATTAAAATGAGATGGTTTCTCATCATAACATTCTCCAGAACTGCATTGCTGCAATGTAAATTCCAAACCTCCAGTGTCTGCAATAATCTTTGCTCAAGAGAAACAGGCACAGTCAGTACTGCTGCTGAAGAGTACCAAGAGAGCTAAGCTAACAGAGATGAAATGAACCTGTATCATGGCACACAGGGATTAGGCCTCAACACAAATGACAACCCACATAACCAGAGATCAATTAGCTGCACAGGTGCTGAGGGAGCTGACCAGTGTGGATGGATGGGTGTGAGTGGTCAATGCCAGTTCACCCATCTTACATGGAGGTTGCCCAGCTCACTGCAACAGCAGCACATACTAAAGAGAAAGGTGTATAGTACGCAGCAATGAGCTGGGATGTGCACATTCCTCTGTCAAGCTATTCCATTGTTTAACCTTTATGGGCCTTAAACAATGTTTAAGGGCAATCGCCTAGCAGTGGATTCCATCTATGGTACTACATAGGGTACACTAAAATGATATAGCTGATTTATATACCTCTGGTGCTTACAATGCACACTGAAAGAGCACTTATACTATGTTGACTTATAACAAACATAACTGGCTTAAGTGGTTGCTGACATGATGTTTTCCTGCATTCTACAATGCACCATATTGCTTTCTCAGCTGAACAGATCCTTTTGATAGGTCCTGTAGTCTTGATGCTAGGTTAACATACATACAGAGAACATCTACCTGTATGATATGATGCTTCATCTGTTAATAGTGATACCAAAAGAAACCCCAGTCTTAAAGATCTTGTTTTATCATCAGGTAGTGAGACACACTGGAAATATTGCTAACTAGCCATGTTGAAATCCCTCTCAGTGCAACACTATCCTTGTGTCTAACTTACCACTCTGAGCTGCCTTTTCTCACTGATGATCCCTCAGCTAGACTGAAACTAACTTCCTCATCTCCATCCAACAGTGTCCTGAAATAATGGAGCAAGTTCAATACATTATCAATTCCTACTTCCCAAATTCAGATCTCTTAAGCCCTGAAAACTGGTCTTGACACATAATCTTCTAACGTTTTGCAGTTTATGATCTTTACACGTGTAAACTTGATGCTTTAATATTTGCCTTCTTGAAACAGAGTGACATATCTAATTCTACACTACCCTGCTCTTACAAAAGGGCAGGATGGGAGAGAAGTAATCCTTATCCAGACCCTTTCTTTTTTAGTAAATCATTCCTTAACAACTAGATATATTTTCCCTAACTGGAATTTGAAAATGTGGTGCATTGCTAATGTAGAAAGTGTATAACGAAGCAGATTCAGTGGTACTTATCCCTGACATCAACCCCAAAATCAGTTCTTCACTTGTTACTCAATATAACAATCCTTTAAATAAAATATGTCACAAAGACTACCAACATTTATAGTACTACATGTTAAAATGAGCTTTGAGTTGCCCCAAGAAAAAAGAAATCTCTTTTTAGTCTGCCTTCATAGACAGTATAGATACTTACAACTTGAATTTGCTCTCCTAGGGTGAAAGTATAAAAACTGCACAGCATGTACTGTACCTTGAAACTCAGGGCATATGCATGAAATGGAACTGTAACTGCAAATTAATGTCTATGGCATTTAACAGCAGATAGTACAGCATTTATTATCTCTAAAGTTCTGCTGTGCATGGTTACCATCCTCTAACAAATATAAACAAGCAACATCTGATTGCTAGGAAGTAGCACACACACAATTTTAACACTCAATCTTTATCCTTCACTGTCTTGTGATGATTTTCTTTGTATTCCTGTCTGCAGCTTTTATATAACAACCATGGGACACCATCATGTGCCAGCATAGTATAGTAGCTGGGCTGCAAAATGTGTGCATCTTGGTGGTCTGCTTAACACCGAAGGCGTGATAAGAGACCTTGGGACACAGGTGGACAGTAGTCTCTCCTTTGATAATCACATCACCACAGTAGTCAGGAAATCCTTCTATATGGCACACCTCATCACAAAAGGTTTCTCATCCAGGAAAAAATAGGTCATTGTTCCCCTCTACTCATCACTCATTAGACCCATTATAGAGTACAATGCCCCTTTTGGTATGTACCTCACAAGACATCTACAACAACTGGAAAGGCCACAGAGATACCTCACAAAGAGGATTACCGGCCTCAAACATGCCCTATGCAGACCGTCTCAAAAAACTGCAGCTTTACTCCGTTGCATATCGCCTACTCAGAGGCGATCTCTGCCTAACACGCAAAACTATGTCAAACCCAGAGCTTTTAGACATGCTCCACTTAAAGAAATCCCAATCCCTACGAGCTACACGCTCTAGGGACCTAAACCTCGTCACCACAATAAACAGAACATGCTGGAGGGATAGATTCTTGTCCCAGAGACTTCCCATACTCTGGAACAAACTACCTATCTATACCAAACAAAGCTCCTCATTACCACTGTTCAAGAAAAATCTTGATGATTGGATGGGAGATAGGAAATTCACCCCGGGGATCACTTCTGTGGCTCTGCTCGACAGTGGCACAGGAAAATAATTTTCTTGGGTGGCGAAAGCCAGGGTACCTTTGGCTAGGGCCTATAGCCTAGTACCTACCTATGAACCTACGAACCTATGAATGCATTTTCTTTCTTTTTTTTATCAACAGCCAAATGCCGTATCTTGCTGCCCCATGATTTCAAAATACTGTGCATTCATTGTTCCTCACAATCAAACTGCAGAGCAAACATCTTTCAGCTCAGATCAGTTTAAAATCACATTTGTTTGTTTGCTATCAAGACCAAAGTGCTCTGTGTTGCTTCCCTCTTAACCACACATCTTTAATCATTAATGCACTATTACAGCTCCAATGTAGAAATCCATGCTACCTTTTACCCTACTGTGAACATTATCATACTTGTGAATAACATGCTAACAACAATTCCAGAAATGCAGACAATTTTCCAGGTGGCAGTCTTTCCGACTGTCTATAAAGACAATATATATTTTTAGTGGCGATACTTCCTCCAGTATATCCCTGTAATGAAACAGGCACACAAATTCTGGCTACTCTTACTTAAGTTATGTCCTCCAACAGGACTTCACTAAGCTCCCACTGTTCCTTCATTATTGTTACAACTTGGAAAAAAAAACTGCAAAATAATGAACTGGAGGAAAGACTACGCCAACTGAAGAAGACATTTGTATGCTGTCATTTTTTGCATTTCACAAATGGTAGTGGCAAATGCTGATACTGTATCATGTCTAGACTGCATTAGTAAAAGGTCATAACTTTAAATTTTGCAGTTTCCAAATGAGACCCTGGCTAAGATGCTGTATGGTAAAGAAGAGGCCACTGTTGTCGCAGTCTATGTAGCAATGGCACTGTGATTCAAAAATATTTAAGAAAATTAAAGTTAGGCAGTAAACTGAAGTGTACATTACAGATGATGAGGGTTCTACCACTCTATTCAGGGAGATACAGTGGATGAATTACTGGTATTGCCTCTCTCTTTGGAGAGCTTAGTGGACTTAATGCAGCAGAAGAAGAGAGTAAAAGAATCACTTAGGTTACTAGGGACATTTTGTTTGGTTTCACCTTTGTTTTTCCTGCTCCTGAATTAAAGAAGCTGTCTCTAAACCAATCAAAACACCAGGAGATAATAAATATAAAGTAGTCTAAACTTAGTGGTATTACATAGTTAACATAAGTGAGCAAGGCATTTAGGCTATACAATTGTTCTGGACTGCTTTATATGACATATTGACATTTTCTGCTTAAGTACTATTTGCCATATTAAACTGTTACCCATTACTTGCACATACACATGCACATGCACTCCACATTACTGGCTCCATCTTAAAATATCAATAGTATTAAGTTACCTGCTGCAAGTTTAAGCTTCTGTTCAACAACATATGTTCCTCTACACTGTATTATATTCAAAATTCTCTGTGCTTACTTCTAATTACTAGTACTGAAGTTTTACCATTTGTTTCACCTGAATTGTTTATGAAGCTTTTCTCCATGGGAAACCTCTGAAAAATGGATAGACACAACAGATTTAACCTGGTTAACAGCACAGTACCATACAAACAAAGGAATGGATGTCTGGATAAGCTTAGTCTTGTAATAGTTTGTCTTCTAGATATTGCAGATACAGCAGCAAAACATGAGGCAAGAAAACAAGAAAAGCAATACTACACACACACACAAACACACACACACACACACACACACACACACACACACACACACACACACACACACACACACACACACACACACACACACACACACAGTGTGGTCTTCAATACAGCTCATCAAATCTTCCAGATTCACTCAGTAAAGAAATTAACTGTTCATTGACACCTTCCTAGTCGGATGTTATTAATGGCAGATTTAATGCTTTAACAGCAGCACTGGTAACAGAAAACTCCTCTTATAAATGTTGTTATACATTCCAGCCTCCTTATTACCAGGTGCAGTAATAATGCCTTTTAATAATTTCCTAGTGTCTTTAGTTGCAGTCAAATCTACTTAATTAATATCTATGGAGGACAGCTTAAAACACATTGAGAAATGTCTCTAATGGCTTCCTAAATCACTAAAACAATGCAAATATGTGTCCAGGCTCTCAGATATTATGTTTATAAAATCCTTCATATTCTCACGCAACAGAAATTGCACATAAGCAAATTCATTCTCTTCAGAAATGTTCATAGGTGTGTACTAGGCTAATGGCCCTGGAGCCTTTACAAGCCTAGCCCATAGGATTAGCCTGGCATCTTGCCACCCGACCTTAGTTCCTAGTGCCTCTGTCGAGTAGAGCCACTGGAGTGATCCCAGGGGTGAATTTTTCTATTTCCCATCCACTCATCAAGATTTCTCTTGAAGAGAGCCAATGAGGTGCTCTGCTCGACATCTATGGGAAGCCTATTCCATAGCATGGGCAGTCTCTGGGTTATGAACCTGTCCCGCCAGCATGTTCTGTTGATTGCGGCAATGAGGTTGAGGTCTCTGGAGTGTGTGGTGTGGAGGGATTGGGATTTCTTTAGATGTAGCATTTCTAACGGAGCTGGGTCAGACATGGCTTTGTAAGTCAAGCAGAGATCGCCTCTAAGTAGGCGATACGAGACAGAGAATAGTTGGAGTTTTTTGAGTCTGTCCATATAGGACAAGTGTTTAAGGCCTAGGATCCTCTTTGTGACGTACTTTTGTGGCCTCTCCAGTTGTTGTAGGTGTCTAGTGAGGTACATGCCAAATGGGGCATTGTACTCAATGACTGGCCTAATGAGGGAAGAGTAGAGGGAGTCAATGACCTCTTTCTGCCTGGATGCAAAACCCTTAGTAATGAGATGTGCCACATAGGACTTTCTGACCACAGTGGCAACGTGGTGGTCAAAAGAGAGGTTGCTGTCAACCTGTGTTCCCAGATCTCTTATAACGCCTTTTGTGTTCAGTGGACTACCATCAATGTGGTAATTCAAGGGAACCGGGTTTTTCCCAAGGGGGATGATGACACATTTTTTGGCATTGAGCTTAAGGCCATGGTTTTGACACCAGTCGTTGGTGTCATTGAGGCCTTTCTGTAGGATGTCAACATCACTTGGGGAATTAATAATAGCTCCCAACTTTCAAACATCTGTGAACTTTGTCAGCCAGAGTCCCTTTGTGTTGGCCTGGACTTCAGAGAAGTAGATACCAAACAGGAGAGGACCCAGGACCGAATCCTCTGGGACTCCACTTGTGACTGGTTGGCAGTCTGACTTGGAGTCCATTACTTTCACAATTTCCGTTCTATGAGCCAATTTGCAACCCACCTAATGATATAGGGGTTGATGCCCAGCTTAGTGAGTTTTTCTATGATTCCTGAGTGGGGAATGGTAACAAAGGCCTTGGACAGATCAAGGAAGGCTGTATGAACCACCTTGCCTTCATCCACAGCTCTGGTGACGCACTCAAAGAAGTTGACCAAGTTGAACAGGCATGATCTACCCTTCACAAAACTAAACTGTGTAGGATCCAGAGTTTGGAGATTCCCTATATCCTTGTTTATTAGGTCCCAATGATGATGCATTTCATAGCTTTGCATTATCAGACACATCAGGCTAATTGGGCAATAATTCCCAAGGTCTGTAGTCGCTCCTCCATTGTGGAGAGGGATGACTGTAGCAGTGCGCTATTCGGTAGGGACAAAGCCTGAGGTGAGGCTGTGAGTGAACAGGGCCACACAGGTGAGGTGCCAGTTCACTCTGTAGTTCATCTAGAACACAGCCAGGGATATTGTCAGGTCCCATAGAAGCTGTATTCTTGGCCTTGAACAGTGCTGTTTTAACCTATGCAGCAGTAATACTGGGTGCCTGACAATCTACTGGTATTGTGATTGGTCCTTAGGGGGGAGGGGTAAAGTTAGCACTGAATCTGTTGGCCAGTATATTGGCAATATTTGTTGGCTCGGCATAGGAGGTGCCATTGTGCAGTAGCTCAGAGCAAATATGGGTATTGCCGTGGAGATTGTTTATAACAAAATATCAGTGTTTTTTCCCCAGAAACCCTCCTTTATGACCATTCAGACAGAAGTCAGTAGCTCAGAGCAAATCTGGGTATTGCCGTGAAGATCCTTTATAACAAAATATCAGTGTTTTTTCCCCAGAAACCCTCCTTTATGACCATTCAGACAGAAGTCATATAAAATGGGTTAAATTTAAAATCCTCTGGTGGCAAAATTTCCTGCTTCCACAAATTTTTACAGAACTCTGCCTTAGAAAACGTAACTCCCAAAATATATATTTTGTGTAGGGTGTAGGAGAAGGAAAGCACTTGTCTTTTTCTTTGTACTGACAGTACACAAAAAAATCTGCATTAAAGGAAAAATATGTCCTATACTCAACATGTCATTTCCCAGAGTGTTTTCTCCCTACAAATTATCTTTATGTTGCCATATATTAAAAAGTATGACTTGGATGCTTCTTCCCCTGTGTGGCGCTACTGTCCTCTTCAACTTTCTTGGTGTTAATGAAATCTCACAACACTTCATTTAGGAATCTGTCACTCTGGAACTTACATAAACTCACCCACACTGTAAGCTACTTATAGCTCTTGTTCTTTCCAACACAGCAGGGTCATAAACCTACAGAGTCTGTTAGAATTCACAGAGTGTTTACTATGTACTGTCATTTACAGCTGCTTGCTTTCCCTCCCAAGGGGCCATAAACCTAGTGAGCCTTTGTGAATGCCAGAGATCTCTCACTGGCAGTTTCAGTATGTATCACCCTGATAACAACTACAGAAACAGCCTGACTTGAGGAAATTAGTTCGGTATATTCAGAAAACGTTACTCAAGCTCTGCTTTGCAAATAAAAAAATTGCTCAGTGCAAGTCATCGTTACACAAAAAAATATCAATGTTACTGCTAAGCAGAGCATTTTCACAAGTGATCAGCCTTATGTCACTAAATAATTAAATACTTACCCAAAATGGGCAAATTTACCCCCACCTGAACCATTCAATTTCACAAACCCCTTTGTATGCCCATCTTAGAGGCAGGGATTTACACAGTTTCAGACTGCTGCCCAAATGGATACAGAAAGTGAAGAAATCCAGGTAAATACTGATCTTTTACATTATAGTCAAAGAAGTGGAAATAATTTACAGTTCATTTTAATTTACTGAGGGCCAGAATGTTACACACGAGTCAGTAACAAGTAAGCTCAATGAACATTTTGGGCAGAAAAAGAATTACTCAAAAAACAGCATGCTTTCACAAATGTGTTAAAACTAAAAGAAACTCTGTCTATTGAAGCAATTGTCAGGCATTTTCATGAACAGTGTGAAAACTGTAGGCTTGGCCAGCAAAAGCTCAATGAATTAGAGAGAGACTTGGGACTGGGCTAGCTCATATTGAAGTGTCATCAAGAATTACAGCTAAAAATTAATTTAACTTTGGAAAGGCAATTCAAAATGCTGGACAGGCTGAACACCAGCAAACAGAAAAATGCTAATATGAATAATTCAGCTTGTGTGTGAGAGGTAAAATGTAACAAAATGGCAAATGTAATACAAAGCACAATAATGGCCAAAGTAAATGCACGGATGAGAAGCATCATGAAAGCAAGTTTGCTAAATGCCCAAGATATAACAATTGGTCTCAGAACAGTGCACTACATGTCAGAAGATGTAACAAACATAGCAAGATGTAAAACTAAGTTAGTGAAAGAAATAGCCATTGTATAGTGTTTTCATAGCCAAGTTACAGAACTCTATCCATCCTCAAAAATGAAACTAATTGTCATAGATGTCTTGATAAACTAAAAACTTAATATCCAGCTGATCTTGTCCTAGCATCTGAATACATGTCATAACTACTATCTTCCATTCGATTTGATACTTCTGTCTAAATAGAGATGGACTCCCAGTCTCTCATGTACTGCTCCTACTGAACACCCTTTCCTCATAAACATTGATCAGCTGAATCCCTGATTCATTTCAATGTCTTCCTACTTTCTTGTCTTTCCATAATCTCCACCTTCTTTGCCTCTCATATTTTTAATTTCTCCTTTCACTATTTTATTTATTAGACATGCTTCTATATATATATATATATATATATATATATATATATATATATATATATATATACACACACACACAAATATATGCAACATTGCATCTCACTACTTAACAAACATGTTGACTTTTTATATAAATGCTATTGACGTCTACTTATACTAATAATTATGCTGCTTCGTAACCCATTTTCTGTTGTTACTATTGTAAAGCGTATTGTAACTTTGTGGTTCTTTTGTCCATGGGCCTGTGCTGAAAATGGGTTTTAGTTCAGCGGGACTATCCCAGTTAACAAAAGGAATGGATGAATGAATAAATAAGATGGAGAAAAGTGTTCAGAAAGCATGTTCCCTGGATTCAGGGACTGCTATGCAAAGACCAAATCAGACTGCCAAGACCAGCTCCCAGTTCAAGAAACCTCAAGCGTCAAGACTGATACAGAGAAAGATTTTACTACTGTTATACTGTGTGCTGCTTAGAGAAGCATTTCAGTGTGTATGCAGTTACAAGAAGTACAAATGGAAATACATAGCCTTGTAGGTAAATTCAAGTACACTGCCAGATTCCTAGTAATGTTGTCTGAGTGGAAGAGGCAGAACTTTTAGTTATGTACTCACCATAACTTCAGATGTTTGGGATCCATCTCGCCTACATTCTGACTGATGGGTTCGGAGCCGATCCCTCGGCTCCGACTCGGCACGCTTATGCCAAAGAGCGAAGTCTCTTATTGGCTGAGCTTACTATATCCCAGGATGCACCACTACCAGTCCCCCAGATCTAGTTTGTCCGCATACATGCACACATGCACGCCCTGCTTATATAACATTGTCAGATGAAACAAGATAAAACAGTAGAACTCAAAACCGTTCAATCTCTTCTGATCTCCAAGGCAGGGGGAAGGAGGGTGGGTGTTAGGAGTGTGTGCGAGTTGGATCCCAAACATCTGAAGTTATGGTGAGTACATAACTAAAAGATGTTATGTGATCCTATCTCGCCTACATTCTGACTGATGGGACAGCGTCCTAGCACCTGAATCCTGGGTGGCTCACTGGAAAACACTCCTGAGTACCGTGGAACCAAATGAAGCTCGTCCTTTAGATGCCACATCCAATTTGTAGTGGGAAATGAAAGTGTGCGGATTGGACCAAGTAGCCGCAGCACAAATTTCGATATAGCAAGCTTGGAATGAAAAGCTATAGGCGTAGCCATAGCTCTGGTAGAATGAGCTTTGATAGATGTTGTAAGTTGCTTATTCAAGAAGAATAAGCCTGGGTTATGCAATCTCTGATCCATTTGGAGATAGTAGCTTTTGTGATGGTTTGGCCCAATTTATTATCTGAGAAGGACACAAACAACTGGTCTGACTTACGAAGTTGCTGAGTCCTGTCTAAATAGAAGCGTAATTGCCTGTGAACATCCAATTTATGGAGAGTGTATTCTGCTTCATTGGAGAATTTTGGGAAGAAAACTGGTAGCTCTAGAGATTGTTGGAGACAGAAACTAGAACAGACCTTTGGGACAAAGGATGGATTAGGCCTAAGTGATACTCTATCCTTGTGGAAAATCAAGTACGGTGGCTTAATAGACAGGGCTTGAAGCTCTGAAACTCTTCTTGCAGAAGTAATTGCAATTAAGAAGGCAGTTTTCCAAGACAGATATTTTAACTCACATGTAGCAGCCGGTTCGAAAGGGGAAGATGTTAATGCACGAAGCACCAAATCAAGATCCCACGGAGGTCCAGGATGAAAAATTGGGGGTCTTAATAGGCTCGCACCTTTAATGAAAGTTTTGCATAGTCTGCTGCTCATCAAAGGAGGATCCGTGGATTCGTGGAATTTAGAGATAGCCGCTAGTTGGACTTTAATAGTTGAGACAGAAGATCCTTGATTAAACAGGGATGTTAAGAATTTCAAAACCTCTGGGACAGGAGCAGTGATAGGGTCTAAGCCCTTGAGTTGAGCCCAGATAGCAAACCTCTTCCACTTACTGAGGTACAATTTGTTAGTGGTGGGTTTGTGGGCCGAAGATAAAATGTGAACAACTTCCGGGTCTAGTGTGTGCCTTCTAACTAAAGTCGGAAGTGGAGGAGCCAAGCTGTCAATTTCAAAGATTGAAGGGACTGATGCCGATGTCCCGACTGATGGATTAGCAAGTCCGAATTAGGTCTAAAGTCCACGGATCGTCCACGCATGCTTCTTCAGGTAAGGAAACCATACCTGACGAGGCCAGTATGGGGCAATCAGTATCATTGTGGACCCCAATTGCGAAGCTTTGTGCATAACTTTGGGGAGAAGTGGAATTGGAGGAAAGGCATAAAGTAGCCCTGTTGGCCAAGGTTGTGCTAGAGCATCCATAGCTGGTACTCCCTGATGTGGGATCAAGGAGAAGAACCTTTGGCACTTGGTGTTTAGTGGAGTTGCAAATAGGTCGCAGCACGTCCCCATCTCCTGAAAACCTGAGCTGCTACTGTGTGGTTTAGAGACCACTCGTGAGGAGAGAGAATTGTCCTGCTCAATTTGTCTGCCAATATATTTGACCTTCCCGGAATGTGGGTCGCTACCAAGAAGCGGTTGGTAGCTACAGCCCATTCCCACACTCTCATGGCCTCTCTGCAAAGGGGGTACGATCTGGTCCCTCCTTGTTTGTTCAGATACCAGACCACCGACATGTTGTCTGTGTGGATGGCGATGATGCCCTGAGGAAGAAACTTGTGTAAGGCCTGTAGGGATAGAAGTACAGCCCTCATCTCCAACACGTTGATGTGGAGAAGAGCTTCGTCTGGAAGCCAGGAGCCCTGAACTAGCCTGCCCAGACAATGCCCCCCCCACCCTATCTGGGAGGCATCTGTCATCAGGGTAACCACTGGAGAGGGAAGAACAAAGGGGTTTCCTTGATCCAAATTGGATGTCTGAAGCCACCAGCGAAGGTCCCTTTTGCATATTTCCGTAATCATGATGTGATGATTGAGGGGAAGATCCTGAAAGGACCATTGAGTTGACAATAGCCACTGAAGAATCCTCATGTGCAATCTTGCCAGAGGAACTAAAAGAACCGTGGCAGACATTGAGCCTAAAACTTGTAGAACCATCCTGGCTGGGGCTTTGGATCTCGAGATCAGAGCTTGAACTTGGCCCTGTAAAGTTTGGATCCTTTCGGCAGGAAGAAAGACGCGCATCAATCTTGAGTCTATCTCTGCTCCTATGAACTTTATGCGTTGAGAGGGCAGCAAGACAGATTGACCAATTGAATGTAATCCCCAGGGTAATACCCAGGGAGATGGTGGCTTTGAGGCTGTCCATTAGTAGATGCCTGGTGGTGGCAGTCAGGAGCCAGTCGTCCAGATAGGGAAACACTTGGAATCCAAGACTTCTCAGGTGAGCCGTCACTACTGCCAAACACTTGGTGAACACCCTGGGGGCTGTGGTGAGACCAAAGGGCAGAGCGCAAAATTGGTAATGACTGACTCCCAGGCTGAAGCGCAGATACCTCCTGGGCGCCTGATGTATCGGTATGTGATAATAGGCGTCCTTGAGGTCTATGGAGCACATCCAAACATCCTTCTCCAACAATGGGAGAATGGATTGTAACGTGACCATTTGGAATTTGGATTTCGTGACGGATTGGTTCAGTCTGCTGAGATCCAATATTGGTCTCAGGTCCCCTGTCTTTTTTGGCACTAAAAAGAACCTGGAGTAATTTCCTGATCCGATCTGGTCTGTGGGGCCGGTTGGTCGACTCCTTGTTCTAGCAGCTTTAAAGCTTCTGCGGCTGCCATTTCCCTTTGACTGGGTGGTGGGTCCGGGATTCTTTTGGACGGTGGGGGCGAGTATGTGAATGGGATGGTGTAACCTCCGGCAATGATCCGAAGCACCCATCTGTCCTGAGTGATTGACTCCCAGGCTTTTAGGTGCTTGGCAAAACGACACCCGACTGGCTCCGGAGCAGCACAGCCGGGCAATTCCTCATGACGTGTGGGAGGCTGAAGAGCCACGAAAGGACTCGCGGTCTCCAGAATTGCGGGGCCCTCTGCCGCCTCTGGGACGGCGTCTCCCTGAAAAATTTCCCGTCCTCTGCCTCTGGAAGGGAATCTTCCTGCTGTTGGGAGAAAAACTTACGAGATTTGCGGAACCACATTTTCCCGCCCCCTTTAGCCTTGGGGTAAGGCCGAAAGGGAGTGGAATAACGGGCACCTACGGCAGATAAAGTTTTTCCCTCTTGCTCACAGCGGGTAAGGGTGTCTTTAACCTTGGGTCCAAACAAGGAGGACCCATCAAAGGGAGCGTCGGAAGGAAGACTTGAAGGCCTCCATGAAACTGACACAAGCGGAGCCAGGCTTGTCTCCGTGAGCCACGCCTGTGCCTGCCGCTCTACCGCCCCTTCGGCCGCATAGGAAATGAGCCTCATGGACGAGTTAGAAATTGACGTAAGGATAGCCAACTGAGAGCTAACCGACTGGGCTAGCTGCTCAGGTAGGTTACCCCAGTGGGAATCTGACAACTCCTTGACCAGATCCCTCTGAAGCCTGGTAAAATGTGCCAAATAATTCAGAGACCTTAAAGTAAAGGCCGCTGAAGTCAGGGTGCGCTTCCCGTACCTGTCCATACTCCTAGACTCCTTATTAGGAGGATGGATGGACGTTGAAGCCTCTGCCACGTCCTGTTGTGTAGCAGATGCCACCACCATGGCATCTACAGCCACGCCTTTAGTGAGGAACTCCTTCTCGGGGGGAGCAGACAAAAATTTATTTGGACGAGAAGGGACTGGTTCCACGGTATCTGGATGTTCCCACGCCCTTCGACAAACTAAATCCAGAAGCTCGTCGAAGGGCGGAGGGCTGAGCCCCAAAGGCCTTGAGGAGCACTGACTCATCAGCAGAGGGGGGTTTGGATATCCAGCCACCTCGTTGTTTGAGGATCTCTAAGATGTCTGCAAATGAGACATCATCCGAGGACGACTTCGGGGACCCCTCTGCATCATCAAGATCAGTGTCTGATGTAATAGACTCGGGGGAGTCCACGTGCTTCCTCTTGCACGATCTCTTCCTTGGGGGTTCCTCCGAAGACAACTCCGAAGAACCCTCAGGAGGAGGGAACCCCACTGGGGGTAACCTCAGGCCCCGGGGCTCCGCTGACTACGGACAGGGGAACTGCCAAAGACCCAGTCTCCACGCCCAGGGAAGGTGCCGGTAAAGCTGGAGAGATGGCGAAGAGGACTTGGCCAAGGCACTCCTCATGGCTCTGAAAGCCGGACCCCCAGAATCCTGGGAGTGTCCGGTCCCCGGAGCCATGATAGCCGACGGAAGTCCCGCAGCCGAAGCACCGAGGGGGAGGCTCGGAACCGAAAGCATAGGTCCCGAAACATCACCCCGGGTCCAGCCGAAGAAGTCCGCGTACCAAACTCGGACCCGAAGGCCCGGGTTGGAGTAAGGGTCGGAGCCGACCCTAAGATCTCCACCGGCTCCAACAGCACCTGCTCCGACAGAGCCGAAGCAGTCGGAGGAGGAATGGCAATGGGGTGGGCCAAGGTCATCGGCTCCGAAGCCAACTGGGTCGGAACCGAAACAAATTTTGGAAGACTGGGGACTGGAACAGTCTTTGGAGCACCCTGTCTATATCAGAATCTGACATCCTCGAAGACCGAGAGGAAACAGAACGGGTTCGAGACGGCCTCTCCAACGGCCCCAAGGGATTAGGGGACCGGCTCCGAGGTGACTCGATGACTATCGGCGCCGAAGGAATACACACACCAGATTCCATCGGTGCCGAGGTGGACTTGGCGCCGAGGAGGAAGTGTCTGGCGGGCGACCCTTGTCGGCACCGAGACCAGTGGAGCCGGCGAGGTGACCCGCCTCTCGATGCCCCAGCCATCGGCTCCGAAGCCAGAGGAGTCGATACTGGTGGCATCGAGGCAGACCGTTCCGACCTCGGCTCCGAAGTCCTTGGAGCCGAAGGAGAGGCCTGCCTATGTCTCTTGGCGGTCGGATCCGACGGACTGGTCGGAACCGCGCCCTTTCTTTTAGCCGGAGAAGGAGAGGATGCCAAGGCTTCTTCAAAGGAAGGTTTAATTAACCCCTTAAGAATCAATTTATTTTTCCTCTCCTGGAGGACCCTTGAGGAAAAAGCGTGACATACGCTGCATGACTCCTGTAAGTGTTTTGCACCCAAACAATACACACAGAGCGAGTGATCGTCTGTGATAGACATTTTGAAACTACATTTTGTACATTTTTTAAAGCCCGAAGGCCTAGGAGTCTGAGACATTATGGTAGACAATTTCAGTAACTTTGACAGGAAAAAATACAATTACTGACTTACTGATTGACAAACCTAAATATAGGCTTACAGTTATCGCTTAAGAGCGCAAATGACAGGGAACTTTGAAAACCCTGTAAGGTTATAGAAGGGTTGACTGACCGGGAAGGCCCTAGATGAAGGGGGGCCGAAATCAAACTCAACCCAATCACACAACAAGTCTTCAACAATCCAAACACACACAATGAGAGCGTTAGCCGTTAAAACAGCTTTTGAGACAAAAAACAGCAAAAAACTGACAGAAAAAGTTAGTTAAAATAACTACTCAGCCCAGCCAGCTCGAGACCACGTCTTCGCAGGAAAGCGGCAAACGAGATCTGGGGGACTGGTAGTGGTGCATCCTGGGATATAGTAAGCTCAGCCAATAAGAGACTTCGCTCTTTGGCATAAGCGTGCCGAGTCGGAGCCGAGGGATCGGCTCCGAACCCATCAGTCAGAATGTAGGCGAGATAGGATCACATAACATCAACACATTTTGGGTTAACAAACTGGAAAGTAGGTATACAAATAACCTTGCTCAGCAGAATTGTGGTATGAGAGTTGAGGTCTAAATGCAAGAATAAGTTAATGTGGATGTATTAGATAAAGCTAATTTAATTAACTGTCAGCCAGCACAGATAAAAATAAAGCCTGACACTGTCCCATATCCCTTGACCACACCACGAAGAGTGTTATTTCCAATACTTTGTAGTGAAAGAACTCAAATGAAAGCAAGCCCTTGGGTGATTGAATGTGTAAGTGAACCAGCAGATTTGTGTGCTTCCATGGTTCCTGTTATTAAAAAGAATGGTAATGTAAAAATATGTGTTGGCTTGAAAAACAAATGATGCAGTTACAAGACACATATTTCTTCTACGTACTTGAGAGAACACTGCACCAATGTTAGTTAATGACAGAGTGGTCTCCACATTAAATGCTTCAACAGAGCTTTGGTAGATACCTCTAAGAACAGAGGTATCCAAAAACTAACTACTCCTCCGAGTGGAAAGTTTTATTTCAAAAAACTCCCATTCGGTATACCTTCACAAGAAAACAAATATTTCAACATGAGATGAGGAATCTATTGAAAAGGAATTATGGTAACGGTGCTCTCTCTGATGATTTGCTAGTGCTTGGTCCTGATAAAGTAACATAAGACCAAGATTGGAGACAGTGCTCCAAACCATTAAAACAGTAAGGATTGAATCTAAGCAGAGACAAATGCTGTTTTGGAGGTCTGAGATCCCATATTTCACTAGCAGAATCAATCCAGACTAAGGCAAGGTCAGAGCAACTGCAAAGCTAAAAAGTCCAGTCTGTGTTACTAAGCTAACATCAGAACCTAGGCATTTCTTGAGTAAATTTGTAATAGAGATGTTCACAATGACAGATCCAATGACATTTTTAATAAAGAAAATGTACCCTGGTCATGGGGAAATGTCTCAACCCTAAGCCTGCAGCAAAGTTAAACAAATGCTAATGTCTGCTCCAATGCTCATTTACTATGAAATTATGAACCCCCCAAATGAATGCATGAATGTTAGCAGTTATAGTCTATGTCCTGCTTTTTACCAGATAGATGGACAAGTACCTACTTTTCCAAAATGTTAATGGTTGTTGAATAGAGATTCAGACAGAAAATGAGTGTCTTGAGAGTTCATATGCATATGGGCAAGATTTGTCCAGATATCTACTGGAGCTACAAAGTTTCCAACTCCAAACTGCCCAAAAAGCACTGGTTCTACAGATTAATTTCTATGATTTGGGCAAAGTATCACTCAGATGTCAAAGATTGCTTGTTAGACTTGATGTTTCAGTGCCACCAATCACTGCATCTGGAAACAATTAATCGTGGCTGATTGTATCCAAAAGCCCAATACCTGAACAGATATAGTCTGATACAAAAGACAATGCTGCTCTCTACGTGCACAGCATTACATCAAATTGATCAGTGCACACAAAAAGCTTGAAAAGCTACAAGTTACCAAATGTGACAATAAGTTACAGTTCATCATCAAATTTAAGGGATGGATAGCTGAACACTGAACAAAGACAAAGCATCTTTTGCACAAATACTACACTGTCAAAGCTCACTTGTCCAAACATGGTGGTTTGCTTATCAAGGCAGAATTACTGCACCCTGTTCACAATGTGTCAAAGTGTTGAGGGAGATGTATGTAGGACACCAAGGCCCGAGTGTCATGAATCAGTGAAGGCATCTGTATGGTAACCTAACATCAACATGGACACTGCAAAGCTTTGTCAAAAATCCAGTTTTGTAATATACCCAAACTATTCCAGGGAAAAGAACCATTACTACCAACTCCTTTACAGCAACATTCTTGTCAGAAAAATAGTTACCAGCTTGCATAAATTTGAAGGAAACAGCAATTTTGCAGTAGAAGACTATTACTCTTGCGACAAAGAAATATCGCAAGCACTAACAATGACTAGCCAAACAAACTAATGGCAGATTTAAGACAATGTTTACCATATCCCCTATCAAGCTAATTACAGACAATGGTATACAGTTTGTTTTTTCAGCATCCCAGCCATTTACTGAGTACTATGGCTTAATATATACTATGTCAAGTCCTCACTATCCAAGCCCAAGGCAACTGCTGCTGACAGAGTGGTGACAGAGTGGCCCTAACTGCTAAAAAGATCATTTGTTACCCTGATTCAATCACAGCTCGCATGTCTTACCATGCTGTTCCACAAACTGCTGCAGGAGTAAGCCCAGCATAGCTAATGCTTGGAAGACAAATTAAAACTAACATACCAATGCTAGAATCCAAAATGAACCCCGAAATTATTCCATCTGAATCTGTAGTTAGGAATAATCAAACAGCAAAAGATTCTTACAAGCATTTTTATGACTGCAACATTACACCTAAACTCTACATGCCCTTCAACCAAGCCAAATAATGCATCTTATGTTTGATGGGGAGAGAAGGTGGGAGACTCCAGATGTTGTAGTACAAAAATGATTAATCAAAGTCCTGCATTGTCCAAAGAGATACTGGGCCATTATGAGACGTAACCAGAAACATAGCTAGGCCTTCTCTGACAAGTCTCCACGTTAAAGAAATATATCAAAGAGCTGCAGCCAGCTATTCGAGCCAAGGCTATTGAGATCTGTAGCTAATTAGCATGTTTCAACTTCGACTCTTTTACTGCAACCTAATATCCAACACAAATGTCAAAAATCCTAAATCCAAATGTGTTCTGAAAACACGTACTGTTCCCAATCTACATGTCATTATTCCTAACAAAACTAATTCCGATACTGCCCAGACTTCCAACAAGAGACAATGGACAAATGTTTTAACCATTTGTCTAACCCTTCTTTATCCACAGGTTCCTGTCCTATGAGAATAACTCAAAGTGGTCATGAAGTCCTCAAATGTTGCTATTAGAAAAACTATCAAATTAAAGTTTGTAAAAAGCTTTAGTCTGTTTGTACTGCTCTGCATTGCATTCAAGAACATTACATACATGTATCAAAAATGAGCCACTGTGTACAACGTTTTTACAGAGAAAGTTCTCTCTCTTTTTTAGATTCTACAAATGTTTATGACTTCTAGTACTTTGATAAGAATTCACCCCAATCTTAATCCATGGTATGATTAAGGTTCATAAAATTAGCATTACTTCCATTGTAGATGATTGCCAAGAGTGCTCTTTTCAGCACCCAAAATGTACCCAGAAATGCCACCTCCTGCTATACATATGGACTTGTATGTACTGGTAGCATATTTAACTATACTTCAAAATTCTTTTTTATTAGCCCTGTTACTCCTTGCAGTATCGGAACGATCTGTGCATCTTTATTCCAGATTGCTCTAGTTTCAGTTTGCATAGCTTGATATTTGACGGCTATGTCTTTTAGTATAAAAGACACCATTATCGATCAGTACAGCTATTACAGTGACTAATGTTACTTGTGTCTTCCTTTCAACTACAGTATCTAGTTTTCTTGCTTCCTCTTTCTTGACTGTGGGTACTGGATGATTCCATGTGATCAGAACTTTTTCATTTTCAAAAATTCGTTGCAGGTCTTGTTTCCAATGCTTCTCAGCTACCTATATGTTGAACTGCTTGCACAGTCTCCAAAGTAACAGACTTGACACATTATATTTAGGCTTTCGGTATACAGAGCCAAAGGTTTTTGAGTCCACTCAATCATATATCAAAGCTCTAAGTTTGAACTGGAACAATAAGCTGATTTATGGGTTGAATTTTTTTAAATGCCTTTACTATATTATCATATTTTAAACAGTAACATGAGTTTACATACATTAAAAGAAAACAAACCTTAGCAACAGTTTCCACTGTTACTGCCATGCAGTATACATACGTTTTGTTTTTAACACTTTTTAAACCATTTGTCTAACCCTTTTAAATACCGTGGTAAATACATTTTTAAGTATATATTTTGTTTCTATCATCACACTTTCTTTTTTCCACTTTCTTTGAAATAATGTTTAATAACATCACTAGCTAATTATACAATAATTGTTTGTAGATTTTTTTTAGGGCTCTTGTACACAAACCTGAAGTTTAGAAGGATGAAAGCGATCTTTGTTAACAATAGGTTATGGAAATAGAATATGGTTTGCACAATGGATGTTTGGCATGCAAAACGTACATGTATATATTTATATATATTTTTAGATTGCCAAATGGTGTAATGTTTAAATATTTCCAACCATATAGTATACTGCCTTGGATAAAATCACAGACTTAATCTGGTTAAAAAAAGGTACCACAACATAATTAATTTTATTTAAAATACTTAAGGGCTATACTATTATGACAGTTACTAAGTAGGGCAGGACCAGCTCGAATGTCACACTGATGGGGGAAGGGATATGAATCTTTTAACATGTATACCAATACACTGTGTTTCATAGCACAATAAACCACTCCCGGGTCTATATTATCACAGCGAAAAACCTTATGTGCGAATACCGAAACATCGACCCTATACAGCGAACTGCGAAAATCCCGAATGCACTAAACCACAAAAAAAAAAATATCGAGCTGTCACAGTCGGCCAACCCCACCACCCGCTACATACTACCTACCCAAACAAAATAAATAAACCACATACATACACTAACCAAACCCTACTTTTAACCTAAACTAAAGCACCAAAACCCTACCTCCAACACTACACTAAACCCCACAAACATAACTATCTATGCACTCTCCTTAACCCCTCCTTAACCCTACGGTCCGTAACTACCACACACATCCCCTACAGACATACACCTAAATAAAATAAATAATACACATACATACACTTAAAAAAACCCTACACCTAACACTACACAAACTCTTACATACATTACCTATCTATGCACTTACCTTAACCCAAATCCTAACATTAAAGTCCTATCTATCACACACTTACCTTACAAAGCTATACCGCAGATGGGCCAACCAAAATAAATCGACATTTAGAAATTCGCGGTTTTGAACGTTCAGGGTTTAAGTACTTCACGTAATAAGGTTCGACATCTTCATATTCGCCTAAAGGGATTTTCAGTCGGGTAATAGGAACCCACCACTCCCATACCTGATAAAAAGTATATATATATATATATATATATATATATATATATATATATATATATAGCTATATATATATATATATATATATATATATATATATATATATATATATATATATATATATATATATATATATATATATATATATATATATATATATATATATATATATATATATATATATATATATATATATATATATATATATATATATATATATATATATATATATATATATATATATATATATATTAGAGTTAGAAAGTTTGCGATGAAACTATTACTCTGTTAATTTTGTTTTACTTGGATTGCTTGTTGGTTTGCTTAATAAAGGATTTTCTACTGGAAACAGAGTGACTACTCTGCTTGGATTACCTCTGAATGCTTAGTAATGTTGTATAATATTTCAAAATATATATTTTTTATTATTTTTGACTTAGGACGAGTTTAAATTCACTACTTCTACTACCATTATCCAACTGTATTAATATACAGTGATTAACTAGATATATATGAACTGAAAACGTTTCTTCCACTGCTTTGTTTTTGGACTTACTACACTTGTTTAGTGAGTTGTTTGAGACTTTGGGGATATCACAGCGATTACTTGCTTTTTAACACGTTTCAATCCCTCCAAACACTATAGAAATTGCTCAGTTCTTGTATTCCCTTAAACCTTTCTCCTATAACAGCTGAACATTATTCTGTTTGCACTGACCCACAAATTCCATTTTTTTTTATAAAATGTGTTCCTTCCTTTTTCTAAAGGCCTCACTTCCAGTTAATCTCCTACCTTCCTCCCTTAAACCTCACTCTTTCTCCGGCATGTGTTGTTTCCATAAATTAAATTTAATTGTATGAAATTTGCTCCTTTCCTTTTCTAAATTTCCCACCTTCAGTTATTTTATCTCCTTTACAATACTTAATATTTCAATTATATTTGGTTTATGATTTCCATTTTCTAATGAATACTTTTTTGTCAGCGAATAGCATTAAAACTGTTAAGGCCTTAACTACATATATACAATTCAGATCCTATATCACCAGCTAAAAAATCAAATCCATAGTTACAACAATTTATTTCTTCAATATTTCCATCAAAATACTCTATATGGAACTTTTAAAATATGCCAACTCATATTCTCAGATAACATGCTCCCTGTTATCTCTTACTCTTCCCCATCACAACTCCAGCATTTGACATTTACCTGAGAAGACATTCTCTGAAGTCTGTTTGGATATAAAGTACCCACGCAAAGATGTCCATATGAAAATCCTAAACACTTTGGACTTTGTTGCATATTTAGGAACCTTACAGATGTTTTTTATTGTTCCTTTGTAAAATGCCTTTCCATTCTCTTTTCCTAATTTTTTCCTAAACATTTCTTATTGATTCTTATAGTTATGCAATATTTATATACCCTATTAATTATCCCTCTTTTAGCAGCAACTTCTTTTCTAGACTCATCTACAAACTCTACCAGAACTGGTCTTTCACTTGGCATTCCCACAGCCTTACTCTTTACCTATATTCCATCACTCCCTGATATGGAAGGCAATGTTTAACCAGCAATCCAAATTATTTCTGCCTAGCTTCATCCCATTATTTTCCCTCCTGGGTTATTTTTTCCCAATGCAGAGCTTGAACTTTATCCCTAGATGTCAAGCCATTTTCCAATATTGGTTATAGTCTTCTAAAAGCATTCCATACTAAGCTTTGCTCTCATTTGCTCATGATTTTCTGCAAACCCTTCATCTATGGCCAAATATTTACACACTGCCGCTTGTTCAAGTTCTTTTGCATCAAATTCATCTCCTACGTTTACATTTTCTTGATGCTTCAGTTCTACTGATATAAATGTTGCTTTATTATAGTAATCGCAGCCAAATATCATACTTATGTTATAGAAAAAATATTCTTATGTCATGCAAAAAAAGTTTTAACCATTAGCAGTTATGCTTTTTGTCTGTCTGATAAGCTATACAATTTTAAATCCACAAAAATTAGACAAGATGTCACTGACCAAGGTGTCAAGCTGTAACCATAGCCCAGTCTATTAAGTATACAGTTAAGTGATTAAGAGCAAGGCAAAACTGAAGTGGTGACAAAGAATCACCCTGGAATATCCATTTGGATTTCTATCCCTGGGAAAGTAATTTTTCCTCTGCCAAGACTCGGTTGCAAAGTGGTTTGCCCCTGTTTCATAGGGACTGCTATGCAAAGCAGAGTATGTTTTATATATCAGTAAGCATTCCATAATCCATGAATGTGGAATGCTCCCTCTTTTTTTTTTTTTTTTTTTTTTGCAATCTATCCATGCCATACTTGGTTCATCCATTGTCATAGCTCTCAGTTATAGCTTTGTTTAATAATAGATGAGTCGTTGTTCCATATGATGTTCTTTTATTAGCTTTCTGTTCTAATGCCATGACTGAATTTTTAAGTGACTATAAATGCCTTCTTATCAGTTTGAGTATACACTTTAAATATTGCAAGAAGTCAAGGTATTGGTCTGTAGTCCTTAGGACAGCTTGCAAGTTCACTCAAACAGCAGCACTGATTTCCCTGTTAACAAGGTTGGTGTCCCTTCAGGGTGTACATATAGAAAAATTTACTTGGGGACAAAAGTATAGCGGGCTCAACCAGCCCCCCCCCCCCCCCGTAGTTTTCAAATGGAGAGCCAAAAAAAAAAACCCACTTAACAGTATTTAAGTAGATCATTCTATGATAATCTTATTACAGATCAACCCTACACACACCTCTTCTACTGAAGAGCAAAAGCAAAAAAAAAAAAACAGCTGGTCAGATGCATGACAGCCCTCCTCCTGCCAAGCCATTCAGGTCCTGTTTCTGTGCCCTGCCCTCAGCCCTCCTGTTACATTGTAACATGTAGTTAGCTACAGTTTAAAAGTTAAAAAAAAAATGTTTTTTTTTTTTTAAACTAAACCTGAGTGCTGTAGTGCTCTGTGCAGGCTGGTATTGCATTAAAGATAGATTGGAATCAGCTGGTCATGCCCCCTACACTTTGCACCCTGGGCAGCTGCCTCTCTCACACCGCCCTAGCTATGCTACTGCTTAGGGGATATCATTGTGTGAAGATGTCAAAATCGTTAGCCAGAGGTTGGGCACTGCATCTGGACGGGGGGGGGTTTCCAGTCAGAAACCTTTTCAATTTTGTCTCAGTTTCTCTGGCTGTTACTTCGTTCCATTTCATATCCTCTGTATTAGAAGTTCTTACTGCTTCTTACTCTTATACCATTTGTCAGTTCTGGTATGTTCAACACGGTCTTCATAAGTACTTTGTCAACATATATGGATTTGTTCCTTTTTAGGTGGTGTTAATATTGCTTTTGTTCTCTTTCCCAGTTCTCTATAAAATTTTGTGCATCATCAATGAATTGCTTGTTTTGTAACTTTTCCTTTATATTTTCCCATATGCCTTCTAAGCTCTTCTGATTGCTCTGATATTTTTAGTTTATTACCGGAGATGATTTATGATAAAATCCTGATCTGCTTTGATGTTCTGTGTTCTTTTTATCACATTTATCTTTCTTAGAGTTTTTGATTATCAGTTCCTTTCCTATATTCGTGCAGTAGTAATATAGTTTCTTTACAGTTCTCTCCATCCAATACTTACATGCCAACATGCTACTTGTTCCCTTCCTTTCCCTTGTTCTGCCTTTTTGCTTTAGCACTTTATACGTTATTAGTTTAGCTGAGCAGTAGCATATCCTATTTATTTCTATCACATCACATGATTTTCTCTTAAGACCCAATTACTGTATTCATTTTATCATTTTCTCTGCCCCCTTACAAGTATGTGATGAGAAAAAGTGTTTCCAGCTTTTAACGTGTACACATGTTTATGTGGGTGCAGTGCATCTGACAGTACATTCAATACATAAAACATTTACCTGGGAAGACTGTTTTGTCAAATTGCCAGTTCGATGCAGAATGCTGGCATTTGTTTTGTGGAATCACTACACAGTGATAAGTGTGATTTTGCTTTTCCCCACTGCTTTGCAATATCAAGAGTGTAACTGGCAGGGGTATGGTGGCTTGCTCTGCTCAAATAAAACACTTCCCTTTATTATTTTGATTAACTGAATTTCATCCATTTGTGGCCATTGTAGTGTATGCCAATTTTGTGAGTCAATGATGTCCTTACAATCATATATATATATATATATATATATATATATATATATATATATATATTTTTTTTTTATATATATACATGTATATCTAAACGTATATAAAATATAATACTGTGTCTTTAAGAAAAGCTCATACACATTAAGCATCGAGTCTGGTGTGCCAGTTGTGCAGCTTAAGACAGATGAAGTTAACTGCCTTTCTGCTATGACACCATTCTATGAGTTATTAAAGTGGCAGCTTTTTTCCAAATGCTGGTGTCTACTGCCATCATTAGCAACAGATAAGGAGATGACCAGGTTTCTCTGGGTGCTCATCTGAGACCAAAAGAATGATTTGAAGATGTATTTTATTTATTTTTTTACATTTGTTAACCGGGGTGTCTGATTGAGCCGAAAAGGCCCTTTTTCAGCAGAGGCCCTGGGAGAAAAGCTCCACATAAAAAAAATTAGAGATACATTTAGTTATTTAGACATGATCAGTATACACACAAATTACAAAAGACATGTTTTTACAGTGGTATGCTGCACATCAACAGTTACAGTGGAGAGAACAAACAAAAAAATATTAATTTAAAAATAAAGGTAATTAATAGATTTGTGGTGTACAGCTAAAATTTGGAACATAGGTAAAATCCATACATAGTACACAGGTACAGTACATACATTGTAGATTAGCCAGTTTTGTGAGTAAGACTGAACACTATTATCAAGTACTCTAAGTTTAGTATGTGTATCTTATCTGCCTTTCACCTGGGGAGCAATCATGGCACTGCCAACTTTGCTTGAGATGTTGCCTGGTGAGGTCTTTAAAGGAGGCTTTGGACAATGTGTTTTGAATGCTAGTGGGGACAGAGTTTCATTTTTTAGCCACTGAAGTACTATATTAGTGCATCTCTAAAGCTATTGTAGTTGTTGGCGACTTCTAGTAGTAGTTTGCTTGATGATCTAAGAGGCCTTTTGGCTGAGTGATGTACTAGGTTTTTGAGGGCAGGACACTTATTGGGGAGGTAATGGATCGAATGACAGAGGCAGAGGTGATTGTAGGCTAGGAGGGTGGGCAGTTCAAGCCAGTGGAGCGGTCTCAAAACAGTGCAGTGATGAGTTCTATATGAGCAATTTGCAGCAAAGTGGGCAATTCTGTTATAGCAGGCTTCCATTTTGCTTAGTTCAGTTTTGTTGAGATTAGTCAGAATGGGAGATGCATAGAGTAGGGTGGATAGAAGTTTGGAGTGAGCAATGGCTGATCTTGTGTTGTTGGTAAAAAATTGTTTGATACGGTAGAGTGATCCCAGTTTGGCATGTACTTTTTTAATAGTTAATTTGAAATGACTATCAAATTTTAGGTGGGAGTCTATGGTTATTCCCAATAGCTTAGCCTGTGCCACTGGAGTGATTGGAGTAGCAATTGTGGAGTAGATAGTGAATTGACTGTTAAGTGTTTTTGTTAGAACTGGTTATAATCATAAGCTGAGTTTTCTTTGTATTGAGGATAAGTTGGGCTTTGGTAAGGTAGTTTTCAATGTCAGAGAATGCTAGTTGAGTTGTTTGCAGGAGGGTGGGAATGCTTTGTGCAGGACAGATTAAGATAGTGTCATCTGCATACTGAATAACAGATGCATGCTGTGTTGAGGTATAGAGGTAATTTCTGAAGATTGTGAATAGTAGTGGTCCTAAGATAGAACGCTGTGGGACTCCTATAGTTATGGGCGGCTGAAAAGTGAGAGAATTTTCCCATTTCACAGCTTGGTACCTGTCAGTTAAGTAGCTTTGGAACCAGGTAAGAGTGGAATTTGATAGGTGATATTGGTTTAGTTTATTAGCAGGATTTGGTGCGAGACTGTGTCAAATGCTTTGGACATATCCAAAAAAAGAGAGATGGTTTACTGTGTCTGTGAAGCAGAGGAGGGCTGTAGTGGTACTACGGGCAGGTCTGAAACCATGCTGAGTAGGTGACAGGATGTTGCTGTCTAGAAGATATTTTAGCACCTGGGTATGGATGCATTTTTCTAGGATTTTGGCCAGGGTGGAGAGTAAAGCAATGTGTGTCTGTAGTTATTAAGTTTAGTGGAGGTCCCGCCTTTATGTATGGGTGTAACATAGGATATTTTCCAGAGTTTGGGCACATAGTTTTCAACAGGTGATCTGTTTATGAGAGTGAACAATGGGATAGCAATAGCATCTGCTGTGCATTTCAAGAAATAGCTGGGGAGTAAGTTGGCGGCTGTTGATGAGGTTTTTAGTTTGGAGAGCATGCTTTTGATTGAAGTGGTGGAAACTGTTTTGAGGGTAAAGCTAGTATTAGAGTTATTTGTGTTGGGGGGGATAGTGAGGAAGGAACTGTCCTGTGATACTAAGGATAGAATTGAGTTCACAAAGTGGGAGTTGAATTGTGTTCCAATGGGAACTTTAGTGTCAGGGGTGGTTGGTTTGGGGGTGCCTTTTGGGTGGGTTTTAGTAGCTGGTTTACATTTTTCCAAAATTTTGGGGGGTTGTGTTGGTATTTAGTTTGTAATGTCGTGTAGTAGGACTTTTTGTCCAGCCGAATGCATTTTTTTGCACGGTTGCGTAGTTCTTGTTACTTAATTAGGCTTTGTGTTTCCTTGTTTTTTTTATAGTAAAGCCAGACAGTGTCTCTAGACTTGAGGATTTGTTTGGTTTCTTTACTGAGCCAGGGGTTTGTAGAGGTTCTAACCTTGATTTGGCGCAATGGAGCGACAGTGTCTAGATGTTGTAGAAATGTTTTGTTGAAATATGCTACAGCCTGGTGAAGTGGTAGGGTTTTTAGGGAGGTCCAGTCACAGTTACAGAGTAAAGTATTGAGGACCTCAGGAGAGAAGTTTTTTGTGTTTCTAGTGGATATATAGTTAGTGGTTTTGCACATGCTTGTTTAAAATATGAAGTTAACAGCTGGCACCATGGTGCAGAGGGACAGGACACTGAGTGTAGCTCAGACAATCCAGTCTCAATAAAGGGTTGGAATAATGGTTAATGTGTTTACCTTACAGGCACAAGGTACAGGGTTTGGATTCTCACATGGGGTAATTGGCTAGGCTTAAAATGTCCCACAAGGCAATTAGCCTAGCCAATTATGCAATCTTTGAAACAATAAACAAAATATGGGTCATGAAGAAGCTGCCTGAGAAGATGTTGCAGTAAACAGCTCATGTAAGTTCACCCACTGAGAGGGCTGTGATAACACTGTAGCATCAATATCTGCTGGTCAGACCAAAAGGCTTCCCCATCCATGTGAAGCTGAGTTTGTCCATTACCCAATTTTGTTTGTCCACAATCTTCTAAGATTCTCTGAGGAAGCTAAAAAGGCTGTGGAACTTATACTTTTAATTTCAGAATTTTGTTTCAATGCACAACAAGGCAATGACTGCCTCCTATGACATTACAAATTATTTTTTTTTAATCAGACCAACTTCACAAACAATGTACAGAACTCTCTCAAAGCTTCATCTGTCTGCAAAATGGGCATAACTGATTGAAAATCCAGAAACATTCAACAAGTCTCAGTTAATAAAATGATGCATTTAGTTTACTGTTGAAGAAAAAGTGCATGTCAAATAAATGATCCACTTAGCTTACTGCTGAAGAAATACTGCTTCCAAAAGTGACATCTTCATTTTTTCCCTCGAAGAGTCAGAGTGGGAAGGAAAGCCTGGAGGAGCTGCCTAATTACTGACGGCTACGGACACCTGACAATATCGAGCTGCAAGGAGCTGGATTATGCTAAACTGAAGGAAAGTAGAAAACCATCTTGTACCACGCACTTCACAATGAATGCTTCTGCAGAATGTATGAGCCTCTGCTCTAATCTATCAGGCTGGAAACCCCAACCAGATAGACTGCAAAAACAAGGATGAAGAAATATCTAACATATCCAGGCTTACACCAATTCTTTCTCATCTTATTCATCATCAGAAATAAAAGCAGAAGGAATAATTTTCTTCCTTTTGAAAGAAAGGTTTAACGATAAAACCAGCTTACAGCAATAGAAGTGGAAAGCCTGGACTGAGCAGCTGAAACTTGTGTTTCTAGCCTAATAAAAGTACTCTCTAGCAAACCTGATAATCAAAGGTACAACAGTAAAGACTGAAAAACTGGTACCCAGTCACTGTGGTATGGTTGGTTAATGGACAGGTGTCCAAGTATTAGATGACCACACAATCAATAAACCTCAGGCATTTGCTGGAGAAACAGTCCACTTAACTATATGCCTGGTGTTTGCGCTGACAGCTGAAAAACTGTTGCTGCAGAAATAGATAGCCAGGAGTCAATGTCTGAGTTAGAATCAAGTGCTGTTTTTAAAAAAGGAAAAAAATAATATTTGGTCCCACTTTAAGAAGTAGCTTATTAACTTCTGCTACCAAAAGTCCTGGGTTGAAGACGGTTTAAGTAAAAAGCTAAAGTGCTATAAACATACTTGATCTCTGTGATTCTTTCTGCAGTGTGTCAGTTTGTGTCTTGATACACGTTAGACAAAATGCTTCTTTGTGGATTTTAAGAAATCAATTCAGATAAGCCCATCAAATAAACATTACTCTGAAAACCGAATTGTGAAAATAGTCTCAATGTTTTAATATATATATATATATATATATATATATATATATATATACATATATACATATATATATATAGAGAGAGAGAGAGAGAGAAACAGATATATCTTTTTTTAGTGGGAGCAAAGGCCTCCACACCATAAGAAACCATGTAGCTAACAAACATGCAAGTTCACTGTGATGTGGGTTAAAGAAGAGAAATTCTGTCTTATAGCAACTTCTCTGCTCAGCCATTTTTTGCAGTCTCTAAAACCATAAACTGATAGATGTTCACGGACCTCAAGTTCCAGTACCTTCTTGATCACAGACATTTAAACCCGCAGTCCCTCTAAAGCCTTTTAATTCTATTTTGTTTTTCTGACTTTAATGTCCTTTCTACAGCATATGCTAGATATCTATATATATAAAAACAAAAAAAAAAAAAAAAACACAGGAAATGTTAAAGAACCAAAGAGTGACATTTTTTTCAAAAAGCTTTTCCTGAAAATATGTTTTTATGTGAAAAGGAAGTAGTACTATCTATTTAATGCCTTTTGTTTACTGCAATGGATTGACAGGGCACTCGGGCCCATTTTCAATGGAGGCCCAGGGAGAAAAGCTCCATTAAACTTACAGGTACTACAAAAAAAATTACAGAGAAAAAAGAATTTCAGTTTCTTAACAGCAGAGAAGGGTTTTAGAATCATGCAATGAGTAATACAATAAAGAGAGATGAATACAATTTGATTTCTGCAGGACTGGTATACAATAATAAACAAGTTGTATTTGCATAATTAGCAATATACAAATTTTACTACATAGGAGTGATGAAAAGCAGTACATAGTTATAAATGTAGATAGCATTTCTTGACATTATTGACAGGACAAGACAGGAGAGCTGGAGAGTTAAGGTTTGGTGATAGTCGAGAGATCTGATAGAGAGAGAAAGGTGTGAACAAGAAAAGAGCTGCAAGGACTTTAGGTGCTGTTTTAAGGTGAACTTAAAGCTAGATGCACAGCTGTCCTGTTTTAGTGGTACAGGCAAGAATGAGCCACTGTCAGGTGACATAGGACACGTATAATGAGTCATGAGTTGTATTATGGGATTTGGAAATTATTAGTAGACTCTAATTACCTGAGTGAAGGCAATGTGGTGGGGAGTAGTGCTTGAGAATGTTCTACAGAGAAGGGTATGTGTGTGGCTTGTGTATTATTTTGTGGGCAATTTGAAGTTGCATGAATGTAAGTTGATTAGGTAGATCTTTAGTGTTAAGCAATGGTACGTGCAGTGGGATGCATCAGCTACAAATTTGGCTATTTTGTTAAAGCATGTGTTGAACTTATTTAGTAGTTTGGGTTGAGTGTTGGTTTAAATGAGTGATTCAAAGAGAAGGGACAGGAGAAGGTAGGATTATGCTAATTATTTTCTTGAGGAGCCTGTGAGGTAGGGTTTGTTTCAGTAGAGGAATCCCAGTTCAGATAATGGGTGAAAAAAAACACTGAATACACAGGAGAAGAATGAGTTTGGAAAATCACTCATCCTCCAAACTTATTTTTGCCCCCGACCAAACCTAAACATACCAACTCCTAGATCACCATCCCTAGGAGAAAAGGGAAAATTCTGAGAAACAGCATCTCAGACTTACTATATAAAAGTCCGATCTTTAGGCCATTCAGTCTCCACATTTCAGGACTCTCTTGTGACTTTTTAATATTCAGTGTTACTGTAAATCTCTCTCTCATTTATCTCAGGTTCTTTTACCGAATTCTACAAAACATTCCCAAGCATCCACCATCATCTTCTTTCAAAAGCACAATGAATATGATGATCCTTAAGGGGAATATGATGCCCATCAAAGCATTTGGTGGTTAAATTATCAGAAGGAGCACCATTAGTAGTATGCAACAATAATGATAATAATAATAATTAACATTTTCTCAGTGAGGAAAAAAGTTTTTCCTTATCAAATAACACTGATTAGGCTTACATAAACAAAGAATGGCAGAGGAGAAACTTTACACTTTGGGTGGCAAAACACAGCTGAAATGAAAGACTTTTCTTCTAAAATTCAGATTCCCTCAAAGGTACATTATTTTGCACACAGAGAGATTAACTACTGAAAAAGATCTCATGACACGCTGACATCTGTCTTATGGTAAAAATCCCATATTTAATTATCTGTAGCAGTGATCTTTGTGATGAACATTTCCTTTTCTACCATCTACACCTTATTCAACTCTTTTCTGGTTTATTTTTCCTCCAAGTTCATCGGTGACCTTATAATCTACCTCCAACTTGCCTAAATGGCCCACATCTTCTCCAGGAGGCAAAAGCCCAATGACCCACTTACAGCTTCTAGTAGTGAGGTGGGTGTGGTGATAGCAGTACTATGATTCTGTGCTGGAAGCTGTAGGGTTACTCACTAAAGGCCCCACCAGCTCTTTTTGTGCACGCCTACCTACATTCTGAGGGATGGCATGCAACAGACATGAGTTGTGTCCCTTTCATCTGAAAAGGGAATCTCCCTCAAGTTCCCTGTCCCCTCAAAAGCAATTTTTCTGGTACACCCTGGCCTCTACCAAGCATGAACATGCCGAGTCTGCTCTCCAGGCACAGGTCTCTCAATCCTTCATACAAACAGTGGTAAGCAGCCACCACCTTATCCTTTCACTCTCTCTCCCTCACCTACTCCTCCAGGTTCTGGACTGCATATAGAAGCCATACTTCTAACCATTTTCCTTAGCTCTCCTGCTGGAAAATAGCAAAGACATTTATTAAAGCATAACAGTGGCAGCATAAAAAGCCATACACAAATCACAGAGATTTATGTCACAGGTCCTATGCTCATAGCTCATTTTAAATAATAACTTAGGGACAACTCTACCTCTGTCTGGCATACTGGTTAACAAGAAACGTCAGAAAGTGTTGTGCAAAGACCTCAGCAGGCAAATCACTATGTTGATACTCTTCAGAAATTTGTGACATTAATCAAAAATTCTGGATATAGCAAAAGTTGTGTTGTCTGACGGAAGACGGACACGTATCAAACATGCTCATCTCACAAGTGCTGATGCTGTAGCCATTAACAATTCAATGAAATAGCATAAAGTAATGAAAGGGGGTGTCTTTCTCATTTCTTTTATCTGCCACACACAGTTAGTTGCTGTTAGCTATACTATGAAACATTAGACAAAAAGAAACAATGGATGTTGGTCCACAGAGTATTAATCTGCTGCAAGAATTCTCCATGAAAGGAAGATCATGCCTCATTAACAACTGGGAAGCTGAAAAATGATAACAGGTAAGGAAGCACTTTGACAGAGTAAAGTACTGCTGTTTGTATCACATCTGCTTTCTAAGAAGTATATTAATATTTCCTGCACTTTAAATCATGTTAATAAGTTGCAGATATCCTTTGTGCCAGTCCTGTTGTGTATTCTGTAACATCTGTACTAACCAGTTCCACAGCAGAACAACAGAACGCCACTTAAAAGATATAATGTTCCTGTAAATTGGATAAAATATAAATGTTAAGTGCTTCTTTCTATTGAACTACATGTAACACTACGACTATTTTCCTTGGCAAATGATGACAGATATTACAAAACTAAAGAATGCATACCCAAAAACAGGACAAAGCATCATTCAGATATGAAACTCTGACATACAGCTACCCAGCCTCAATGCACAAATCTGCAGTTATTAGAACAAAAAAAAATTGTGACTAAATGACGTACAAGATTTACTCTACCTAAATGCAGTGCTTTTTAAAACATTTCCGAAGCTTATCTGATACTCATCTTTAAAAGAAAAAAGCAATTTTATGTTAATTTTTTTCCCCCCATTTGATATGGATACTTTCTGTAATTTACAGACCCGGCAGACATAACATTCTAAAGCCTGCCACTATTTAACTGAACCCCAACTTATCTTGAATTTCTGGAGGATTATTACCCACCGGAGACTGAATTATGGTGAGGCTGACATAATGCAGAGGCAAACATAAAAGAGCAACTTGGTTTAATACAATTGTCACTACTTCTTCATTAGTCAGTTCTCATCTAAAAATGTCATAACTAAAAGCACAGACAATCAACATAATTTTTTCATCATTCCAGAAACTGAGGATTTAAAATGTCTTTATTCATTTCCATTCTTTATAAAGCAAAAGCATGAAAGGAAACAATAACATTAAGTGAAGAAAAACAGTTAGGTCCTGACAAATCTTTAACACTATTATCTGCAGAGTGCTTTAATTTAAATCAAGTTCTCATTCCACAATGTTTGCAGCTAGGCTTAGAAGAGCTCCTAGCTACCGACCTATATTAAATTTTCCAAGAAATAAATTACTAGGACTGTTTCATAAAATTAACATTTAGATATTAACTGAATTAAATGCAAAAGTAGTACATATAAAGATTCAAAGTTATGACAGAGAAAAAGGAAAACACAATGAAAGGACTGAACAAATACTACACAGTTGTACGGAAATAAATTTTTATTAAAGGAAGGTCAAAAAATTAGTTTTTGAGTCTTTACACAAGCACGCGCACATAGACATGCACATACACATATGAAAAAGAAAAACATTTGAACATATTTTATTCCAAAAAACTTGTAACGCTAATATATTACACTTCCCTACCTTAAAAAAATCTTACACATCCCCAACAAACAGCTTCTATCCAGATAAACACACACACACATACATACATACATATATATATATATATATATATATATATATGGGTTCCCGTTAGATCGACGAAAATCCACATTCCTGATGACTGGATCACCGAGACACCGCACATCCCTAACAATGGCGAGTAGTGTGGAATGGGATGTATTCCTATTTCCGCAATGTGGTGCGATCTCACAGTTGATATATTTAAGTGGGGGGGGTGCAGGGGGCCTTGCCCCCCTGCTATACAGGTATCTGTTTATTTTTAAGTGTATTACAGACACGGGAATAGGTTCCATTCCGAAATACATACACTTACCTTGTCGGGGATGTGTGATGTCGGCGATCTCGTCTCGGTAATCTGGTCGTTGGGGATGTGGCTTTTCATTGATGTAACATGGATCCATTTATATATATATATATATATATATATATATATATATATATGTATGTATGTGTGTGTGTGTGTGTGGACATACACATATACACCCGTCTGTATGTGTGTGGGCATGCATACACACATTCAAAATCAATCACTGGCACAATATATTCATGCAAGCACCGCAGATTTAAATAAAACATTAAAACAAAACGCATTCATTACAAAAATACCACAACTACTTCACTCTTCTACTCTATAAAAGATTTTTAATATTTAAAATCCCATTTAAACTTGTAGGTTACTAGCTGCAAGCAAAATCTGCCAATGAAATTCTGTTTTCTGCTTAAAAGCAGCTCTAAATCTCCTCCCCTGCTTCCTAAAGTAACTCTTTCAAAAGGGGAAAAAGCTGGCCTTTTAAAATTATTATAATCAATGTTATGCTTATAACAGGTATTATGCTTGTCGTTTCCTTTTACTAAATCTGTATGGTCCTCGAACAGCTTATATTTCTAAGGAAACGATTACAGTTTCTCATTGGAGAGAAGGATAAGTCCAGAGAAGGAAAATGTGCACAAAAAAATATACAAACAGACAAATTAAAGTAAAATAGCACATCTATGGTTTCTGAAAATGAATGTCTGATGAATTTTAACAAGTGATTTGTATTTAACCAAAATGGATTTATCCATTTATTTTCTTTGTTAACTTGGAAAGTAAAACTTGAAAGCAAAACTGAGTAAAAAAAAAAGCTCATTTTAATTGGCGTCCAAGGGAGAAAAGCTCCACAGATAATATTCAAAATCATTACTGTATAAAGTCAACAATGATTTATGCACTACCGAGATAAAATATACACAGTAAGAGAATAAATACTAATACAGTGTTTCAGTTGATATGCTAATCATACAAAAGGACATAAATCTGAGGATATTAATGAAAAGAGGTCAAGGTACATGTACATAATTACATGTGTGTCTGCATTTTCTTGTCATGTACATTCAGCTAGGAGGCGTGTTTATTGTGTTAGAATTAGTATAAAGTAAGAAAGTGGTTACTTCAAATATGAAGCTTTTCAAATAAGTAGGAAAAAGGTTTACTTTACTATATCCATACGGAGATATATCTGAGAAAGATAAATATTAGTGCAATAGCTAAAATAAGAGGGTTATAAAATTAGCAAGGGATATTTTAATAAAAGATAAATTTGAAGACTACATGGATTTATGTTTTGGTTCTGTACACATGGACACTTTATTGTTTGTTAAGTACGTCTTAAAAGGATGCATAAATGCTTTTGGTATTAGTTTAAAGACCGATTGCTGTAGGGACAGAGTTCCATAATTTAGTTATGTATACTGAATACAAGGAGTCACTGGCATATCTGTGGGACCCGATTGCACACTAGCTGTTTCTGTGGAGATCTTAAAGGGCTTGGTGGAACACAGGTTAGGACTAGTGGTCTGTAAAGCAGGATACTTGGTAGGTTTGTGAACTATGCTGTGAAAATCATTTAGCTGTTTAAAGGTTACTTGTAGATCAACTCAGTCAAAGTTAGCTACAGCTTGAGAGTGGTGTGTTTGTTTTGTTTTGAAATCTGGTTACTTTCCTATAGACTTTCAAGTTTATGGAGGATAGGCATAAAGGAGTGCTGGAAGCGAGAGTGACAGGGCTGTAGACTGCTCTATTAAGAATGACTTAACTCCACATAACATTCCCAAATTCCTTTGAGTGCTGGACAATGTAGAGCCTAAGTGTTAACCAAACTTTAGATGTTGTCAACAATAATGCTTAGTAGTTTAGTATGTGCTCCTGTTCTACTGGTTGTGTCTAGTGCACGACATATTCATTTTTGGCAGACTGAGGAGTCATCTGCATACTGCACTACAGCACAGTTAGGCACACTTTCATACATGTCATTCATAAATATGCTAATTAAAAGTGAACACAGAAGCAATCCCTGAGGGAGACTGCTACTGTCACTAGAATGAATGTGGTATATGTGGGATTCCACTGATTGCTTGCATAGTTATTTCCAAAACAGATGTCAAGCCAAAGTATAGTGTTACTGCTGATACCTAGAGTACACAGAAGTTAATATGAGACGTTGTAAAATGCTTTAACATCAGGGAACTAAAACTCAGATGACCAGTGGCGTTTTCTGAGGACTAGCAAATTCAGGCAAGGGACACAATCTGCAATACAAAAAGAAATGTAGGCACTGTAGCTAGAAAAGTAGCATAGTTGTGCATCTCGTCTATAATTATGCTGTTGAGAACTGACAGGCATGAGTTTCAGACCAGTGCTTTCGGTAAATCAAGGAATAATGAAGAAACAAAGTGACCCCTGTTTCAGGAAATGTAAATGGCAGTTATACATAAAACAGTATATATGTGTGCATAAATATATATTCAGAAGTACAGATAGATACATGACGTGAGGAAAAATGTTATGTGAAAAAATATTCCTGTTCTTCCAAATAAAAAAAATGCATAAAATTTATACCAAAGTTGCATGCAAGCAATATAAACAGATAAATATTAAGTCTAGGTATATGTGTGAGAGAAAATGTCTGTGTGCGTGTGCACTCGTGCATGTATATGCAAGTATGTGCTGATACATACACATGTACATAGAGCTCCTTAATACCACATTTATAGCAATGTTATCAGTTCTGAAGGTGAGGTCATAAGAATATACATGTGACAAACCGCTCAATGAAAAGTAATTGCAAAGATGCTTGAGCTGTAAAATAAATCGTACAGTGAATAAAAGTGCTTAATATGTGTAATTTTGTGGAAATTAAGCATGGGGTGGGGTTTCAGAGAGATTTTATGCACATCAAAAGAATCCACAGAGTTCAAGTGGGCATGTGGGTACTATTGTTCCAAAAAAAGTAAAAAGATGCATTAGACCGGTCAGAGCTTGAGGATATGAGTATGGAAGCTCAGTGAACATACAAGAAATCATCATTTCATAGGAATGGTAGATGACAGGAACAGATTTTATGAAGATCAAAAACAGCAGCAGAATACTCGAATGTTTAAGGCAGGCATTAACCATCCTTACAGGTGGTCAGAGTTGGGTAGGGCCTTCAGCTTAACATTTAGTATGCAAAGTAGGTGCTGAAATCTTAATATATGCTTTTGTGCTTCAGTCACTAAAAGCACAGCATGATTTATAAAATATGTCATTAACAGAAGGAAAGAGGCATAGTTGTGCTTATTTGTCTGCTACCACCATGCTGCAAAAGAGGGTCCACAACTAAAGTCCCATTGTCTTGCAACTGACTCCCACATCATCGAATCACGAGGAAAGAACCCCAAGCTGGCTCACAATTTCAATAAAACATTTTGACAAAGGGGGGCTTGCCTCATGCATCCCAACAATCCCTATGATTTACACGTCAACTCCGAGATTACACCATCTTGGTGATGAATGAAATCATCAAGATACTGAAATCAATCTTTCATGCCGAAATGCATATTAATAATCACATATTAGTGTTAATCACATGCACCTTGCACCCTACAAGGCAATACCCTGCAAGGCAATTCCCTATGAGAATTCTTAGAAATACTGTAATCTTTTGTTTTAAACTAAAGAATGACTAGCTATGGTCCTTCACTGCTAACAATGGTGACCTCGGAGTTGCATCCTTGTCTCAAAAAACAAATGTGAACTTAACTACCTCTGTTTGGATTAGGATACCGTACGATAATATTAATGAAGTGTCTGCAGGGATTCTTCTCTGAAACATGGAGTAACACTGAGAAACATACCTGCAAACCTTTGTTCATTTTTCACAGCTAATACCTGCAGGTTCAAGAAATACCTTAACTTTCCTAGGCTCCTGTAGCTATTTTAAAATTAGATTAAAAGTAAGTAAATAACTCCAAAAGAGTTGTGTATGAGAAGTTCCCCCTCTTAAAAACAATGACCTTATCAACTGACATGCTAGGCATTGCTTACATTAGGAAAGATGAACATGCTGTACAGTTACATAAATTCTAAAAGCACTCACCACGCTCCCTTCAATTATTTTGTAATCGCAAAAAATAAAAGTTATGCACTTATAATAAACAATGCATCTGTGTTGTCGGTTTTCATCCTTCCCCAACCATTGGGTTTTGGATCTGACCTCAGATGCGACTTTGGCCACTTCTCAGACTTTGGATCCATAGCTCAAGCTCCTTCCTTTACCCATAATCCTCTCCCAAGCCTCACATTACATCAGATTGAGTTTGCCCCTAGATATCAATGTATAGGAAAGAAACAGTCCTGTAAATTGTTAAACAACTGTAGAAACACGACTGCACAGGTATATGGAGAAAAGAGAGGGAAAAGGTCAAAAGGGCATACCTCCAGATCATACCAGGAAACCACAGTATCATCTTCTACTGAAGGAAGGGAAAAGGGAGGGAGGATAGGCTGAGGAAGGATGAAAGCAGACAACACAGATGCATCGTTATTATAAGTATATAACTTTTGTATCTGATGCTGTCTTTTTCATCCATTCCTCAACCATTGGACAGAGTCCCCACCTAGTATTACCCTAGGGTAGTCTTCATGGAAGGATATCCTGGCGAACTGCAGAACCAAATGCTGCCTTTTTCCTAGAAAATATATCTACTTTATAATGAGCTATGCAGTAATGAGAAATGGAGCAAATAGCAGCAGCACAAATGCAATCTACAGAAGTTCTGGACAGAAAGGTAGAGGAAATGGAGATTGACATTGTGGAATGAGCTTGTGGTGGTCTTGGTAAAGTCAAATCTTTAATTTACAAACATGAGAAATACAATAAGTGAGCCACCATGCTTAACATCATCTTTGACACTGACTGTCCCAATTTGGCTCTTGAAAAAAAATAAACAATTGATCTGATTTCTGGAAGTTTTGTTTCTATGGAGATAGAATCTCAGTTGTCTGTGTGCATCCAACAAATTAAGCATATATTCCACTTTATTGGAGAATTTTGGAAATTAAATTGGGAAGTTAATGGAATGATTCTGGATGAATTCAGAAGCTACTTTTGGAGGAAAGGAAGGGTTCGTGTGTAGTGAACCATGTCATTAGGAAAGATCATAAGGAGACTGGCAAGATAATGCCTGGAGTACAGACACTCATTCAGCAGATGCAATAGAAACTAGAAAAATGGTTTTCCAAGACAAAAAATTCAAATCAACTTTTACCACGTTTAAACAGAAAATGAGTTAAGGCCGGGAGAAGAAATGTCAAGTCCCAAGGATGGGCGAGATTCTTGCTGAGTGATTTGAGTAAAAACATACCTTTGAGGAAAGCTTTGCCTAGCTCAAGGGAGGCCAAGGACAAATTATCTTTACCTATATGATAACTGGAGATGGAGGCTAGCTGCACCTGGACTGTGGAGTAACTAGCTCCATTATGGAAAATGGAGGCTGGAAATTTTAGAAATGCAGCAATTAGTGCTGAAAATGGATCTAGGCACTTCTCATTGGCCCAAACAGAGACATTTTTCCATTTGCTCTTGTATGTATTCCTAAGAGTCCTTTTGGGAAGATGTAAGGATGCATAAAACCTGGGAAGAATGTAGCCATCACTGGAAGTGGAGTAGACATGTGGTTAACTTCAGCACTTAAATGTCCAGGTGAGCTAGTTCAGATGGGTGAGACAGGCGATCCAAAAAGATGAATCCAGAACTCAAAAAGGGTATATAGCAGATGAGGCCAAATGAAGGGGAAAAAACACCTGCCATGCCAGAATGGGGAGCAAGGATTACCTTGCTCTTCCATTGACATGAATTCTGTAAAAATTTTGATACAAGGGGTATAGGAGGACAAGTATAAAGGAGACAGAGGGCCAATCATGAATAGGAGCACCACTGGGAGAATTGGGGCAAAAAACCTGCTACATTTGAAACTGCGGGCAGAGGCAAAGAGACTGAAATATGGTTGGCCCGACTGATGAAAAATCAGTCCAACCACTGAAGGATTGAGAGACCACTCATAATGCAAAAGAAAAGATCTGCGCAGTCTGCCTGCTGTAACACTGGACTTTCCCTGAATGTGTGTTACCAAAAGGAAGCAGCCGGAAGAGATCACCCACTGTCACACTCTCACTGCCTCCAGACACAAGAGGTAAGAGCAGATTCCCTCCTGTTAGTTGATGTACCAGACCACTGACGTGTTTTCTATCTGTATGGCAATTGTACCCTGAGCGAGAATCTGTTGAAAGGTCTATAATGCTAGGAGTACTGCCCTCATTTAGGATGTTGATGTGAATGTTGGCCAATAAGGGGGACCTTGTGCCCTGGACTGTCTGTTCCAGGTAATGCCCATCCACCTCACCCCAGCTGAGAAGTGTCCATGGTCACTGTGGCTTTGGGTAAAGGTAGGACAAAGGGGCAGCCCTGAGAGACATCTGATGTGTGAATCCACCAGGAGACATGTGGCTTGCAGATATTTGTGATTCAAATGGGAAAAGGCCATGGGATATTGATTCACAAACCACTGTACTTGCTAGTGTCCATTGTAGCACTCTCATATAGAAACTTGTTAGAGGCAAAAGGGTTATGGAGGACGTCCTTGAATTATGAAGGAGAAGAACCAAACTGTCCAGTGGTGAGTGAAGAGACAAAGGATGTGTCACCTGAATATGTAATGTGGATACTCTGGACTGAGGGAGTCATGCCACTTGAGAAACTGCACCCAGATGAGTACCTGTAAAGTCTAGGACTTGGGTGGGGGGGGGGGCTCGATGAGATTTATTGTAGTCAACTGTGATGCCCAGGTGTGAACATAAATGGAGCAGGTCAACCCTGGTGTGCATTAGTAGATGTCTGGTGGGAGAAGTGAGAAGCTAGTCATCGAAATAAGTAAACACCCAGAATCCCAGCAATCTCTGGTGAGCTGCAACCACTGCCTTACACTTGGTAAACTCCCAGAGGGCTGTGGGTGACGCAGAGCTTTGAACTGAAAATTCCCATCTGGAAGTGAAAGTATTTCCTGGACCATCTGTCTATTTCTATGTGGTATTACACATTCTGAAGATCTACTAATCACATTTAATTTTCCTTTTTCAAAAAAGGGAGAACGGACTGAACCATGACCATATGAAACTTTGAGTGTTTGGCAAATTGGTTCAAGTGGCTTAGGTCCAATATTGGCCCGAGGTCCTCAATTTTCTTTGGCACCAAACAAAATCTAGAGTAAGCCCCGAACCCTCACTGATCTGGTGTGACCATCTTGGATGACTCTTTATTAGCAGCTTTTCTATTTCTAAGGCTGCTTCATTTCTCTGACAGCATGGTACATTAGGAATTTTTCTTGAATGTGTGGAGGAAGGAAGAGAAAAGGGAATGTAATAACCTTTGGTAATTATTTTCTGCACCCAGACACCTTTTGTGAAAGACATTCATGTTTCCAAGTGCAATGATAAGCACCCCACTGCCCGCTTCTAGAGTGCAGCAGTCAGGCAACTGCACAAGTATGCTGGAAAGGCTTCTCATTAAAGAGACCTCAGAAGGCTTGGTTTTGCAGACCCCCTCCTCTGCCGTGTGTTATCTACAGTTAGAGTTCCCCCCTCTGCCTCTAGGAGATCTACCTCCATACGAGTCCTGGGAACTGCCTTGTGATTTCCAGAACCACATCTTTCTACACTCTTTCTAGTTCCTTAATAAGGTCCTCTGAAGAGTAGAAAAATATATCCCTAAGGCAGATAGGGTTTTCCCATCCTGCTCAATCCTAGAGAGAGTCTCTTTAACCTTGGATTCAAATAAAGTAGATCCATCAAAGGGTGCACTGATGAATGCCATCTTGTAGGGCTCTGCAAAGGCACATTCAGGCATGCCTCCTAATGGTAGGCTTGAAACACTTTTCTGTAGTATGGGAAAACTGCCACATGGAGACATTTGGCAGGGACTGAAGGGTGGCCAGTTGCAAAGAGATGGTCTTTTTATCCTCTGCTGACATGGACCCTGAGATGGACTGGGCAAGCATCTTGTCAAATCCCTCTGGACCCTTGTGAAGTGTGCCAAGTAATTCAGCGACTGCAAGGCAAAGGTCACGGAAGAAAAAATTTGTTTCCAGAAACTGTCCAAGGCCCTCGACTCCCTGTTTGGGATGGGGTGTGGGACAGAAGGACTTTCCTGGGCAAGTTCCTTTTTGGTGGCAGTTGCAACCACCACGGCACCAACTGGGGGACCCCTCCTCCTTGGTGGCAGCTACAACCACCATGGCACCAACTGGGGGACCCCTGCTCCAACAGACATGGTCCTTAGGTGCAAATAGTTACTTGTCTGACTTTGTAAGAATATGTTCTGTGGTATCCACATCCTTTCAAGCCAAACAGAGAATGAGATCCACCATTCTGTCTGCCAGAGGTGCCAACCAGGATGTAGCTGACCCAGTTCTGAAAGCCTCAAGAAACAATGGCTCTTCCTGGAAAGGGGCATTGTAAGACCAACCACATTTCTGCCCAAGAAACTCAAACATTTCTATGAACAAAACATCCCCCAAGGAGTGACCTGCGAAACTCATCCCTTTCATCAAAGTCGGTGTCTTCTGTCAAGGATTCTTGCAGGGAATCAATGTACCTCCTCTTGCACTTGCACTTCCAGGGGACTTCCTTATGGGGATGACCAGAAGATGACCAGGACGTATGCAGGAGTCCTGCAAAAGGACGGTCTTGAGGACTGAACAGGCCAGCTGCCCAATGGGACAGAATGAGCAGACTCAGGACCCAGGATGGACATTTGTGGAGGGGGAACCTGAGGGGGGCAAGGATGCCCGATCTCTAGTCATGGGGAGAGCTCTCTCCACTGTCTCGAATGCAGAAGCCAATGGAGACCCCAAAACTACACCAAAAGGAGCTAAAGCCACCTGCCTACAGAAATCCAATGCTTCCCCATGATGCAAAAGTCTGAGCCTGTCTAGTGCTGAAGCTTCGAGGGGAAGGGAGGGCTCAAAAAACCTTGAAGTCAAACCTCTACCCCTGGAACTGGCACCAAAGCTATGGCTCCAAGATCTCTCCGGCTCTGACAAGGTTGACACCAGTTGGATCAGAGAATAATTCAGAGTCAACAAGGGCCAAGCCTTCGGATCCAAACCATGCAATCCCGGACTTCTCAGATCCAGTACCTCCAAAGATGAAGGATGGATTGGAGTAGGAGTAAATAAGGGTATTTGGGATGGTCCAAAGGTCATGGGTCCAATGGGAAAATGAGATGGAAGTACTACCAACTGAATAAGAGTCCTGAGAAATGTTCTCACTAGTCTGTCCACATCTGCTTCGGACAGGCTCCTGGTAGACCTGAAGGACAAGGAGGTAGATGTAGGTCTAAAAATTGTATGTGGTATTTCATGTAAAAATTGTATGTGTAGTCTTAATGAAACCAGCTCTAGAAAGAACCAAGGTTGTCTATGAGGAGGAACTTAGCAGACACGAGTGTGAGATCCAAAGAAGTGGATGAATCTGAGGCCTTGGATATTTTGAAATACGAAGCCTAAGCGATAGAGTGAGGAGACCGGTCAGGGGAATGCTTCCTAGACACCCTGGGCTTTTCTTCGTGCTTCTGCCTTTTTTACCCCTGAGATTTTTCTGCTGGTTTCTTTGAGGAGTTGGAAGCTCCAGACAATGAAGAAGGAAATAAACCCTTAAGAATTAACTTGTTCCTGTGGTCAACCAAAGCACTTTGGTTAAAGGTGGAGCAAATCTTGAACTCAACCTCAAAATGTGTGGCTCCAAAACAATACACACACTCTAAGAGGGCATCAGAGGTAGGTATTTTAAACCTACTGGATTTAAAAAAAATGCTTTTTGTATGGGCATACCAGACATAATATAAGTAAGAAGGAAAACTAATCCAGAAAATTAACAATACAGTAATAAAGAAGTAAAAATACCAGCAATAGTAATTAAAGGAATTCCAAATGGTTGTTATTGGATTTACCACTGCTGTTGGTCGTAAAATAATGTGTTAAGGTAATGCAAATCTGGGAAAGAGTTGTGCAATGTTTTGTTCTTGAGAGACTAAACTAATACATATGAAAAGGAAGAAACTATAACATTTGAGTAGTTGTGCTTCCAGTAGTATTTTAACTGACTGTATAATGAGAAAAAGAAGGTTATTCATAAAAATATTTAGGTTTACTTGGTAGAAACTGGGTATATGGTCTGAAATATAATTATTTTTGTTGTTTTGTTAGTGGTAAATTTTTGTCTGGTTAAGTTAAAAGGTGGAAGTCTCAGTTATTGCTGGCTGTGGGTTAACTGATGCTTGACTTGTAGAATTTTCCCATGAGGGTTTAAAGAAACTGGTCAGTTTAATTGAAAGGCAAACAGTGTGCATGTGTAATCTGCAGAGAGCTGCTTTTTCAAGTAAAATATATAAGGAAAGGAATGCAAGTTTGTGCCCTACAGTGAGCTAGGAGGTATAATCTATCAGCATATGTGGAGATGCAGTGGTTTTAGGTAAATTCTTTTACTGCCTCCAGACAGATGCCTGGCCTGCATAACAACTCATATAATTAACACAAATGGCAGAGAAAGACTCAACAGATGAATTGCAACTAAAATTCTTACAGTTAAGGATTATTCTGTGCGGTTTGTATTCTGTATATTCTGCCAAAAAAGCAATTTTGTGAAGCTGAAGAATGGGGGTGGGGGTAATTTAGACTGTCTAAAGTATCTATGACAATTATAATCGTCCTGTTTCTTTAAATTAGTTAGGGTAGTAAGCAATGCCACTGTATCTTATTATTTTTCCAGGATGTTTACACTTTTGTTTTGTCTGTTGCTTTTGCCCAATTACGCAATAAAGTGTATTTATTTATTTTTAAGTAATTAAGGTTTATTAGTATTTATTATTGAGTAACAGCAATGATGACTTACTTCTTTCGGAATTATTCTGTTTTTATTTGCTGAATGTGAAGTAGCATTTTAGAGTATGTTGTTTCATGAAGTGCAATGAAATGTAAAAGGAGTTTGTTTTCCAAAAAAGTACCAGTAAGGTCACATGGTTAATAGGCATACCTCTCAAATGTACCTCATTATAAGAATGTTCCTAATTTTGAATTTTAAAAAGTCCATGTTCCTCATTGTTTCACACTGAAAGGTTCTGTCACACATTCACTGTTAAGACTTTTTTTAATTATACCCATAGTAAATAAAACTTAATCATATTAATTCATCAAACTTTTATAAGTTTGAAAAATAAAAACCCAAGAAAACAGAGAGCAAGTCCAATAGTCCAACAGCAACAAAACCCTGTGGCAGAAGACAGCTGCAGCAGTCCAACAGCTTCAATAATATCCAAACAGCTTCAATAAAATCCAAAATTGTTTGTGTAAGCACTTTTGTAAAGTTACACATTACTTCATCAGACAAACATAACATACCCAACTTCAGTTTAAATACTAAACATTCAATGCAATTTACCAATCCCAATTCTGTAAGTTCCCTCCAAAACTTCCAATTAATCACAGACCAATTGGAAACTAATATTTATTATAACTCCCCCCTTTTTTATCATCTAACTTTCCTGTAATAAGCAACTTCATACAATAAATAAATACATAAATAAGAAATATACATAAAAATGTATCAAATTCATTATTATTTTCTTAATTTCCTAGTTTTTAAAACAGGTTTTAAATGGACACAATCGTTCAAACCAGACCCCCAATGTGCCCCTAATCTCAGGATCCACTGTAGCTCAACATTTTCGGTGTTATTTACTATATCACCCAATCTCTTACTCTCCGACTGTACATGCAACACCTGAAATAAATAAGTATGTGACTGCCCCTTTGTTAGCATATGCTTTGCACTATAATCACGCCCCTTCTTATAACAATATATGTTGTCCTTGATCCTTTCCCTAAGACGTCTGTTGGTTTTACCTACAAAAAAACTTAAAACAGCAGACACAATGTGCAACATACACAATATTCTGTGTACTACAATTAGCTCCCACACTCAAGTGCCATAAATGCCCACTATCTGGGTGCCTAAAGAACCTGGACTCATCAACATGTGTGCAATATAAACATGCTCCACATTTTCTGGACCCAGCTTCTACTAGACTTGTACTAACACAATATCTAGGGTAGCAAAGTTGCTGTTTAAGATTCTTTCTATTCTTGAAACTGTACCCAAGTTTATTACCCACTAACTCACCCGTCCTCTCATCCACGGTTAAGATGTGCCAATTCTTACTTATTATTTTCTTAATTTCATCTACCCCCTTGGTAAAAGTTAATACCACTGGAACTGTTTCTTCATTAAGACGAACCACTCTTCTGACTCTATTAAGGTCCCAATGGACAAAGGATGTAGAAAAGAATTTATCTATGGGTATGCCCTCTAGTACAAGGTTAAATTACTTTATAGCAGTATAGCAAAATCCGCTGCTAGAAAGTGACTTACTTGAGTACAATGATGGCCACATGTGCAATGAAAGTATCAACATTAGAAGCCGTGAACTGAAAAGGAACCTGGAAAATGATATTTTCAGGTTCAAAAGGCTTCAATGCCAAAGATTCCACTTGGAAGCTTGTCTTAATAAAGCAGTGATACCACGAGGTTCTGAGGGTCTTAAACATGCCAACATATGGAAATACATATCCTCCTCTGCTAGCGGAATGGCAGAAGATTAATATAGAGATCAGTAATGCCTATCTAAGACTGCTTATAAACTTTTTTACCCCCATAGAAAAAGAGTTGTGTGATAGGGTTGCTGAACAACAAAATTAATATGTGGACATCATAGGAGATGAGCGAGCAGATGTCTACTTTAATGACCTTATAGAGAAAATGTCATGCTATGAACAAAGGCTGCTGCAGCAAAAAAGGAGGAAATTGGCCAGGGACTTGCATAATTTTTCATATCAGCACGTCTTTACATGGCCAAAACACCCCATGGCTTCCAATGAAGTAAGAACCAATCAATGCCAGATTGTCAGCGAGAGCACTAAGGCATTACCGAGATGACCAATGGCACACAAGGGGAGGTTTCCAGTAGAGAAACTCCACAAACTTGGCAGGTGACATCACCGGTGCATCCTACATCCGTATACTCCACTCCATTGGTGGAGCTACCTCCTGCAGTTGAAGCAGGGACCGCCTCTCAAGTTTTGGAGAACACGACGGTGGTGGGACAAAAAATTATACCCACAACGAAGGAGCAGATCTTTTCAATTTTTCCCCTACCATTTCGGAACTACAGGAAGAAGTCCTTCGACCGAGGAATGCAACAGGGTGGTCAGAACAGAAAGGAACCGGCGACTTTGTTCCAAGTGAGGACACTCAAGAAAATGTGGGTACCAAAGGGCAGGACTAGTTTGGAATATTTGCAGGTACTCTCTTACGGATGCAGAAACATCCTTACTCTTAAAAAGTCTGACTTTTATACCGACTGGTGATGTTGATGTTGGTGAACTGTTAACAGAGTTACGTTTGTTTGCAAGGAATGTCACATTGAAGCAAATGTTTGACAACAGCTTTGTAATAATGTTTGTAGAAAAAGTACAGTTTTGTACCTACCATAAATGTAGATGTTCGAAGATCCACATTGCTGCAGTCCTTACATATGGGTAGTCCGCTGTCCTCGGTCGGCCCGAATACCAAAGTATTAGGCTGACGTCGGTCAAGGCGCTTAAAACTGACATCAGGACGTCAGGGTACAAAAGTGCATGACCGACGTCATTTCCTCAGTCTTTTCTTGCCCCAGATGTCAGAAGGCCCTAACAAGAAAGACCAAAGCCAAAAACCAGCAAAACCTAACCAACCACCCGTGCACTAACCATATTTACAATATGTACAACACAAACCACACCACCACCTTCAACAACAGAGGGGAAGGAGGGAGGGTAAATTGGACTGCAGCAATGTGGATCTTCGAACATCTACATTTATGGTAGGTACAAAACTGTACTATGTTCTTCATCTCACATTGCTGCAGTCCTTACATATGGGTAGAATCCCAAAGCAGAGGTAAGGGAGGATAGCAAAACTATAAAGCATTAGGAGCTGCCAACATGCCCTGTAAAATTGCAGTTGCAAATCCAGCCCTAGATTTAGAGTAAAGTGGAAGGTGGTAATGCTTGGAGAAAGTATGCACTGAACTCCAAGTAGCTGCTTCCAAAATATCTTTAGTAGCTACCCCCCTTAAAAAAGCTGTAGAAGTGGCAGTAGCCCTAGTGGAATGAGGCCTAATCCCAGCTGGAATCTCCTTACCATGATGGGAATAACAGAAAGCAATACAAAAACCAATCCACTTAGAAATAGTTTGTTTTGAAACAGGTTTGCCCTGAGAACCCAAAGCAAAAGAAACAAACAACTGCTGAGACTGCCTGAACCCTTTAGTTCTGCTCAAATAATATCGCAACTGTCTGTGTATATCCAAAGTGTGCAAAATCCTTTCCCCTTTATTTTGGGGGTTTGCATAAAAAGTAGGCAAATGAATAGTTTGGTTTAAAGCCACACTGGAAACCACTTTAGGCATAAAAGAAGGGTTAGTACGCAAAGACACCCTATCCTTGTGGAAAATTAAGAAAGGCTCAACTGCCATAAGGGCCTGTAATTCAGAAACCCTTCTCGCAGAGGTAATGGCCAACAAAAAAGCAGTCTTCCATGATAAATATTTCAACTCTGCCGATGCTGCAGGCTCAAAAGGTTGTAGAGTGAGTTTCTCCAACACAAAATTGAGATCCCAAGCAGGAGTAGGAGCTCTACGTGGGGCCTTGTATTCTTTGCCCCTCTAAGGAATTGCTTAAACAAAGGCTGAGAAAATAATGGTGGGTCACAGTCATAGTGAGCAGAAATTGCTGCAGCATGAACCTTTATAGAGGAGAAGGACAAACCTTTGTCCAATAACTCAGTAAGGTATTGAAGCCAACACTTAAATTAGGTTTAGAAACATCAAAGTCCTTTGCTGTACTCCAAAATAAAAATCTCCTCCATTTATCTCGTAAACTTTCCTTGTACTAGGCCTTCTGGCCTCCAAAATAACATTCAAAACTTGTTGAGGAAGCTGAGACCCTCCAGGGTTTAAAACAGAATATGCCAGGCTGTCAGATGTAGAGAATGAAGTTTGACATTGAGTAAATGACTGTTCTCCTGAGACAGCAGGTGAGGAATCGAAGGCAAAGGCCATGGAGGCTCCTGTACCAGACTTCTCAGTAATGGGTACCAGTGCTGTCGAGGCCAATCTGGAGCTATTAAAATCATGTTTGGCTTGTCCTGTCTGACCTTCAGCAGTACCTTTGGGAGGAGAGGCAGAGGTGGAAAGGCATACACGTGAAGATTGCTGCAATTGAATGAGAGAGCATCCACTTTCCAAGCTGTGGGATGAAACCTTTTTGTGCAAAACTTTGGCAGCTGGTAATTTAGTGGAGAAGCGAACAGATCTATGTCTGGAGTTCCCCATAACACTGTCAATCTCTGAAATACATGAGGATCCAATTTCCACTGGTGGGGATCCATAATTTGTCTGCTCAACACATCTGCTAAGGAGTTCTGTGCTCCTGGCAGAAACCTTGCCTGAAGATTTAGCTGTAAACTGAGAGCAGTCTCCCACAAAATCATTGCTTGTCTGCATAGAGGATAAGAATGCATTCCCCCTTGCTTGTTGATATACCACATGACAGTTGTGTTGTCTGTTTGAATCAACACCTGCCCTGGAAGAAGTAAATCCTTGAAAGCTATCAATGCAAATTGGACTGCTAACATCTCCTTCAAGTTGATATGTAGATGTTGAAGTCTGGCAGGCCACGTGTCTTGTACCCATTTTCCATTTAGATGAGCTCCCCAAGCTTTGTCTGAGGCATCTGTCGTTAAAATCTGACTCGCCTCTGGCCGGGTCACAGAGAGTCCCTTGTTTAGGTGACATTCCTGAGCCCACCACAAAAATTCCTTTTGAATGCAAGGTATTATCTGAATGACAGTGTCCAAATCTTGGCAGTGCTGTGTCCATACATTCTTGAGATACCATTGTAGCTTCCTCATATGCAGTTTGGCATTGGGTAGTACCAGAATACAAGATGCCATGAACCCCAAGGCTTGAAGGACTGTCCTTGCAGTCAGCCTGGACTGACGAGACAACTGGTGGAAGTAAAGAGAAAGATTCTTTTGTTTGTCCGGGGTCAAAAGGCCATCTGGGATGCTGTATTCAGTCTCACACCCAGAAAGCACATGTCCTGAGAGGGTACTAGACTGGACTTTATTTCGTTCACAGAATACCCCAGGCATCTTAACACTGCCATCACATACTGTAAATGATGAAGAAGTTCGTCCTTTTCTTGGGCCAGAATCAGGCAATCATCCAAATAAGGATAGATCTGTATTCCTCTTAGCCTGAAGAAAGCTACCACTGGAGCCAGAACCTTCGTGAACACTCTGGCGCAGTAGATAAGCCAAAGGGCAATGCAGAGAACTGATAATGTGAAGTCCCAGCCCGAAAACGCAGATACTTCCTGCAACTGGGCCTGATAGGAACATGAAGGTAAGCCTCCTTGAGATCCAGAGTCACCATCCAGTGATCTTTGCCCAGCAGAGGTAAAAGCTGTTGTAACGTCAACATTTTGAACTTGGGAATGTCCAGATATGTGTTGAGGATAGATAAATCCAAAATTGGTCTCCACGTGCTTCCTTTCTTTGGTACTAGAAACAGGCGAGAATAAAATCCTAGGCCCACTTCTGGCAGAGGGACCGGTAGCATGACCCCTATTTGAAGTAGTAGAGAAATTTGTTTGCGAGCCTCTAGTCTTTGCTGAGGAGGAACGTCCGGCATGCCTTTGAAAGGAGGCAAGGTATGGAAATAAAACTTGTAACCCTGGTGTATGATATCCAATACCCATTTGTCTTGGGTAATCAACATCCAATTTTCCTTGAAGAGTGCTAACCTTCCCCCCAAAGGTGCTGCCAGGCAAGAAGGATCTGGCAGCTGAAAAAGTAGGTCATTGGGCCTGTTTACGAAAGGACTGGCCCCTGCCCTCACCCGAAGATTGTGCAGGTGAACTCCCTGTTCTAGGCCTGAAAGAACTCTGAGCTCTGCCCCTACCACGTCTAGATCTACCCCTAGACTGAGAATCATAAGAAGGATACGTCCACCCCTTAGCAGGCCAATTCCTACTAAACTTTGGAGGCTGAACTTGCAAAAAATCTTTAACAGCCTGCATAGACTTAGCCTTGTCTTCCATTTTCTTCAAGACTGACTCCACAGGTGAACCAAACAACACATCAGACTGCAAAGGAGCATCCAAAATCCCTGTCTTAACATGGTCAGATAAATTCTGATCCTTCAGCCAGGCGTGCCTGCGAAGAACTGAGCCAGTGGCAGCCACCCTAGACGAGGCCTGCACAGCATCAAAACCACACTGTATTGAATGCTTACCCACCTGTTCAGAGACATGTACCAAATCTTGTAATTCTTTACACTCAATGCCTTCCAGAGCATCCACCTTAGACTTCAATTGAGAAAGAAGAAAGTTTTGATATTTCAACATATGAAACTGGCAATTCAAAGCCCTCATAGCTAAGGTAGAAGATGTATAGACCTTCTTTCCCCATCTATCCAAAGCTCTGGCTTCTTTATCTAGAGGAACCGGATTTTTACAACAGAGGCCTTGACACCCTTAGGTCCCTGACTAATAGTTTCTGGGTCCGCCCTAGGACTCTTATAAAGATATTTATGAGCCTCAGGCACCCTGTAATACCTATCCGGTTTAACAGGAGCAGGAGGCAGAGAATCAGGATTAAGCGAAGCCTCTGCAAACACATCTTCCACAACATCCAGAACAGGGGTATAGCCAAGGGCCTATGCTGGGGTAACAGCAAAAACTCCTAAGCCTTTTCCTAGAATCAGAGAAGTCCTGACCTTCCCACTTAAAATGTTCCCTCATAGAATGAAGTGTCTCTGAAAAGAAAAATCCTCTGGAGGAGAAGCAGAAGGAGTGGAATCATCTGCATCAGAATCAGAATAAGGAGAGTACTCCTGCAAGTCTTCAGCTGAAGACTCTGAAACATCCGAAGCCTGCTCAAAACTTCCCAACTCTGGCTCCACCCTAGGCCTCTTATCAGGAGGGGCAAAGAACCTCTAATCAGAGTAATCAAATCTTCTGCCATTTTAAGCATGTGCTTCTTAGGCACAGACCCTGCTGAACTAGGAGTGACACCAACAGAAGCTAAAACTGGCCTGCCTCTGGGAGAAGCCTTGGAAACAGAAGGAGAAGGCCTAACCACCCTAGGAAGGGAGGGAGTACAGTAACTTGAGAAGCCCCTTCAGCCTGACCTGCCTCCTGAGAGACCACCTCCTGCAAAATCAAAGTCTCCCCCTGAGACTCCAGAGAAGTCTCCGTCGGAACCAACGGTTCCACTGAAGCCTCTAAAGAACCGGCGTCCGGAACGGACGACTCATCTTGCCTGGGTTTAACTGCTTTGTCTTTGCGCTTCTTACATGAAGCGGGCGCCGGAGAATCCGACGGCATATTATAATTGCACTGCTTCCCAAAGACCAGCCTAGCACAATCTAACCTTCGCTTAATAGTGCGTTTATTGAACCTAGCACAAAAGCGATACCCAACAACGTCGTGCTCAGGCCCCAAACAAGGAATACACAAGGAATGATAATCCCTATGCGGTATCTGTTTCCCACAAGAAATACAGTTATTCACTTTTTCTGACATCCGGTAAAACACTGAGGCAAGAAAAAAACAAAATATTCTAGCGGGTACTTAGCTAACTTGGATTCGGTCTGAAACTCCGAATTCGAAAAATTTCAGAACGCCGAATGGCACTTGCAACGCTGCTTCTGCATCGGACCACGCGGCAAAAAAGACTGAGGAAATGACGTCGGTCATGCGCTTTTGTACCCTGACGTCTTGATGTCAGTTTTAAGCGCCTTGACCGACGTCAGCCTAATACTTTGGTATTCAGACCGACCGAGGACAGCGGACTACCCATATGTAAGGACTGCAGCAATGTGAGATGAAGAACATCCTAATTGTTATGGACCCATTTATCCACCTAATTTAGATATTTTTATCCAAGCTTGTGAGGAGGAAATTTATAACTATGATCGCAGTAACAGTACAAAATGTAATAATTTAACTGTTGATGAGTGGGCAGCTCTTGAGAGTTTACGAGGGGATAAGAATATAGTAATTTGCTCTTCTGATAAGGGCCGACCAGTGGTAATTATGGATGCGGACTACTACTGGAGTGAAATAAAGAAAATGTTATCTGATAGGAATGCTTATGAAGTTATATCTTTGAATGCTGTGTACACCATGCAGCAACATATTAATAATACTTTGTATGAAAGTCATTGTTTATGCATTTTGAGTCATGATTTGTTAGAGTATTTTAAAGTGGACAACCCCCTTGTTCCCCAGATGCATGGGCTTCCCAAGATACATAAACATCCAACCAATCTTAAATTTAGACCCACTGTAGCAGGGGCTGGATGGCTCACTGAGCCCATTTCCATCTATTTAGAAAAACAATTAAGGACATTTTTGGATAGCAACCCCATAGTACTGAAAGATACAGAACATTTTTTGAAAGACCTATATAAAGCTACCATGGGTCTACAGGGGGAGGTGTTTGTTGTTTTAGTAACCTTGGATGTGACTTCATTGTTCACATGTTGATGAGTCAAGGATCTTTAGGCACCCAGATAGTGGGCATTTATGGCACTTGAGGGTGGGAGCCAATTGTAATACACAGAATATTGTGTATGTTGCACATTGTGTCTGCTGTTTTAAGTTTTACGTAGGTAAAACCAACATACATCTTAGGGAAAGGATCAGGGACCACATATTGTTATAAGAATGGGCATAATTATAGTGCAATAGCAAAGCACATGCTAACAGAGGGGGAGTCGCATACTTTCTTATTTCAGGTGCTGCATGTACAGTCGGAAAGTAAGAGATTGAGTGATACAGTAAATAACACCGAAAATGTTGAGTTACAGTGGATCCTGAGATTAGGGGCACATTGGGGGTCTGGTTTGAATGATTGTGTCACTTTAAAACCTGTTTTAAAAACTAGGAAATTAAGAAAATAATATTAATGAATTTGATATGTTTTTATGTATATTTATGTATTTGTAATTTATTGTATGAAGTTGCTTATTACAGGAAAATAAGATGATAAAAAAAAAAAATTATGTACTGACCATAACGTTCCATCTGAGTAGGTAACTTCATTTGTCAGCAACCTGTGGGTATCGGATCCGAGCTGGCAGCTTTCCTAGCAAAAGATCCGAGCTCCAAGCTCCTCCCCCCTACCCATAATATCCTGCTACCTCCCTCTAGTCCTCAGATCAAGTTTGCCATAGTATCACAGAATACTACAATAACAAAAGGAAAAACCACCTGAACATCCTAACCTGATGTCATCTGGGAAGTGAAACACAATAATCCTTCAAGGACGAACTACAGGTCAGGGGGACGGAGGGAGGGTTGGTTGCTGACAAATGAAGTTACCTACTCAGATGGAACGTTATGGTGAGTACATAACTTCTTTATCTGAAGTAGTTAACTTCATTTGATCAGCAACCTGTGGGACAGAGTCCCCAGCTACCAACAACTTGGGAGGTCCTCATGGAAGGATATTCCGGAGCACTGCAGAGCCAAAAGATGCCCTTCCTCTGGATATCAGATCCAATTTATAATGTGTAATGAAAGTATGAGAGGAAGCCCAAGTTGCTGCTGAACAAACGTCATCCAAAGGGACCCTCGACCAGAAGGCTGTAGCCACAGAACAGGTAGAATGTGCCCAAACCCGAACGGGCTCAGGTCGACCAGAGCTTCTGTATGCGAGAAGAATGCATTGGGAAATCCACCTAGCTAAGGTTATCTTTGTCACTGGTTTACCCAAACAGGACTTAGCAAATGAGACAAAGAGTTGTTCAGATTTTTGAAAAACAACCGTTCTGTGCAAGTAAAATCGCAACTGTCTATGTATATCCAGACAATGAAGTCTATACTCTCCTTTGTTGTGATAATTAGGAAAGAAGACAGGCAGATTGATGGATTGGTTGATGTTGGCTTCGGAAGCCACTTTAGGCAGAAAGGAGGGATTAGTCCTGAGGGAAACTCTGTCTTTATGAAAAATTATGTATGGAGGCTTACTACAAAGAGCCTGAAGGTCCGATATCCTTCTAGCTGAGGTAATAGCAATCAGGAAGACAGTTTTCCAAGATACATACTTTAAGTCAACTGAAGCTGCAGGCTCAAAAGGGGTACCAGTCAGAGCCTGGAGAACTAGGGTTAAATCCAATGGAGGAAATGCATCCTTAACAGGGGGTCTTTAAAGAAAGGAACCTTTCAGGAAGGTCTTGCAGATCTTAGAGGAAGCTAGGGGGCCAAAATTGTTTCCAATGTGGAAGTAGGAAATAGCTGCCAATTGAACTTTAACAGTTGAAGAACTAGCCCCCTGATGAAAAACGTGGGATAGAAAGTCGAGGACTACTGGAATAGGAGCCGTAAAAGGATCCAAATTCCTATGCTCCGCCCAGATAGAAAAACGCTTCCATTTACTCTTGTAGACTTTCCTGGTAGAAGGCTTATGAGCGGCCACCAGGATAGCCTTAACTGAAGATGAGATACCGGGAGTCCTAGCCATTAACGGAACTGGATCAACCAAGCTGAGAGCTTGAGGTTTTCCAGGTCGGGGGTTTTCAATCCCAAGGGATGAGAAATCAGATCCGGAATGGGATCTAAGATCCAAGGAGGATGCACTACATGAGATCGTAGGCATGGGAACCAGGTTTGATGAGGCCAGAATGGGGCTATGAGAATAACTCTTCTCCCCAACCGACGAGGTTTCTGCAAGAATTTTGTCATCAACGGAAGAGGAGGATAAGCATAAAGAAGACAAGATGGCCAAGCATAAACCAGAGCGTCTCTGGGAATTTCCCCTGGTGGGGGAATTAGAGCGAAAAACTCGCTGCACTTTGCGTTCAAAGGCGACACTAACAGATCACAGCAAGGTTGACCCCATCTGAGGAAGATCTGTTTCGCTACTAAAGGTTCTCGTAAGGTGAGAGGATAGTTTGACTCGGCTTGCCCACTAGAATGTTTGACCGACCCGGTATGTGCATTGCTATGAGAAAGCGGTTGGTGGATATTGCCCATTCCCACACTCTCATGGCCTCTCGGCAAAGTGGGTAAGATCTGGTTCCTCCTTGCTTGTTGATGTACCAGACCACTGACATGTTGTCTGTTTGAATTGCAACAGTCCCTAGATGAAGAACGGCATGGAGAACCTGCAACGCTAGAAGCACCGCCCTCATCTCCAGAACATTGATATGCAAAAAGGTCTCTGTGTGAGTCAACGTGCCTTGGACAGTTCTGCCCATGCAATGCCCCCCCCCACCCGAGGCGAGACGCGTCCGTGGTCACTGTGACTTGGGGTGGGGACATGGAGAAGGGGTGTCCTTCCCGGAGGTGCCTGGAATGGAGCCACCAAAGTAGAGATTCCCTGCAAACCCTGCTGAGGCTAATAGGGGAAGACAAAGGATGTCGTAGGATGGACCACTGGACCTGTAAGGTCCATTGAAGAATTCTCATATTCAAACGTGCGAGTGGTGACAGGTTGATGGCTGCTGCCATGGACCCCAGAGCCCTCAGGACCAATTCTGCTGGAGGGGTCGAGGACTGTAGAAGAGCCAAAACGTGGAGGTTTAGTTTGCGGAGTCTGTCCGTTGTCAGAAAGACTTTGGACTGAATTGCGTCTATCCTGGCCCCTATGAAATCCAAGATCTGAGTAGGCTGAAGGGAGGATTTCTTGTGGTTGATCGTGATCCCTAGATGATGGGCGAGATGTAGGAAATAGTCCCTGGCTGAACATAGTAGATGCCTGGTGGGGGCGGCTAGGAGCCAGTCGTCCACGTAAGGAAAAACCTGTATTCCCTGAAGCCTCAGGTGGGACGCTACAACTGCCAAGACCTTGGTGAACACCCTGGGGGATGTGGTGGGACCGAAGGGTAGGACCCTGAACTGATAATGGCTGGAGAAAGCAGAGAAACCTCCTGGATCACCTGTCCAGTAGAACGTGGTAGTACGCATCCTTGAGGTCTATGGAGCAAAGCCAGTCTTTCTCCTGTAAAAGTGGGAGAATGGATTGAATGATGACTATCCAGAACTTTTCTTTGGCGACTGACAGGTTCAGTGTGGACAGGTCGAGAATTGGCCGTAAGTCCCCCATCTTTTTGGCACCAAAAAGAATCTGGAGTAAAAGCCTGATCTGGATTGACCTGGGGGGGGGGGGACGTGCTGGATGGCTTTTTTTCTTAGAAGCTCCTTTATTTCGAAGGTTGCTACCTCCCACCGATTGGGTGGGACATCGGGGAGGCTTCCCTGACCGGGGAGGAGAACTTAGGAATGGAATTGAGTAACCTCTGGATATGATCCGGAGCACCCAGCGATCTGTCATAATGGACTCCCAATGTGCTAGATGCTCTGAGAAGTGCCCCCCAACTGCCTCCAGAGAGGAGCAGTCGGGCAACCCCTCACGGTTGCTGCAACGGTTGATCAGAAAAGGGTTCCCTCGACCCGAAATTCTTCGGCCCCCCTCTGCCTCTGGGCAGGCGTCCACCCTGCCCTTCTCTGCCTCTGAAGGACGAGGGGTCCGGAGAGAAACAGGATTGTTGGGATTTCCAGAACGACATCTTCTTCTGTCCTCTTTGGTTCCTGGAGAAGGACCTCTGAGGAGCCGTGAAGCAGATCCCGACGGCAAACGTCTTCCCATCCTTCTCGCTCTGGAGTAGCGTATGGTGGACGGTTTTGCCAAAAAGAGTAGAACCGTCAAAAGGGATGTTCACAAAGGACGCCATGAAGGGTTCCGCAAAGTCGCAGAGACAGAGCCAGGCCTGTCATTGTAAGACAATGCCTGCTCTGCTGGCTCTAGCCACTCCCCGTGTGGCATGGGAGAGAAGCCGCATAGAGGTGTTTGTGATAGACTTAAGAGTGGCCATTTGAGCCAAGAAGGTCTGTTTGTCCTCGGTCGACATGGACTCTGGTGGTGACCCAGCATACTCTTTGATTAGGTCCCGCTGGAGCCGAATTACATGTGCCATATAGTTCAGCGACCTGACAGAGAAGGACGCTGAAGTGAACATCCGCTTTCCGAGGTGGTCCATCATCCGACACTGCTTGTCTGGAGGATGTACACAGGAACTCTCCTGTGCCAATTCCTTCTTGGTGGCAGCCGCATGGCATATACCGGGGCACCCTTGCTCCAAACTGTCATGTCTGTGGGGGGGATGAGAATCCTGTCCGGTCTCTTGGGTATTGGCTCCACAGTGTCCTGCTCCTTCCACGCCCTGGTAGTTATGAGGTCCACCAGGGGATCGGCGGGAGGGGACATCCAAGAGGTAGATGGGCCTGAGTCGAACACCTCCAGAAACACAGACTCATCCGAGGAAGGCTTTTGGGCTGACCACCCCCCTCTAATACAAAGCATTTCCATAATGTCTCCAAAGGAGACGTCCTCGGGGGGTGACCTGGGGGAACCTTCCTCTTCCTCCAAGTCCGTGTCTTCTGTGAGGGACTTGGGTGAGTCCAAGTGCCTCCTCTTACACTTTTGTTTGTGAGGAACCTCCTCGAGGGGGGGGGGGCTGTCCGAGGACAGCTCACCAACAATGTCCTGTTCCTCTACAGGAACCATCTGGGACATAGGCGCAGGCTGTCCCTGGGGCCGGATGATGGAAGACAGGCCCATCTGAGAGGGAATGGCAGGTGGATCCATAGCAAGGACCTGGGGCCTCGAATCCCTCAAAAGGACCCTCTCCACGACGTCGAATTCCGAGGGTGAGCTGCTCTCCCTAGCATCAGAAAGCAGCCCCCCGCAGATCCGGCATGTGGATCGACGCCGGAGATGACCTGATCAGATCCGAAAGAACAGTGCGCTCCAACCTCAAAGGAGCCGAAGGCACACTGACCCCTCCAGAACCGACGCTCAGCTCATGGCCCCGAGAGCTCAGATCCGAAAAAGGACCCGATAAACTCGAAGTTGCAGTTGGCACCGAAGTAAGAAACACTGTCGGCGTCATCACCCTGGCTCCGAAGCTACCCAGATCCAACAGGTCTGAACCCAGATAGTGGGTCAGAGAAGGAGCAATGGGGGCAAAAAATGGGGTCGAGCTCCCCCCCCCCCAGAGGGGAGGGGAGGCAAGAGCACTCCCATCTGCAGCTGGGCCTGAAGAAATCGATGCATCATCCGGTCCATGTCTGCGTCGGATAAACTTCTGGTTGACCTGGATGAGGATGCTGAAGCTGGCCGGGAAGGCTGCCTAGATGACCTCGAAGTTAACTGGGTGTCCTCCTCCGGCTCCGGGGAGAAACGTGCAGAACAAAGCCGGGAGGAGGAAGACCCAGAGACCTTAAGGGGGGAGGGCGAGCTGCTTAGACAGCGGGGCCGAGGGGACTGAATCAGCCCACCTCTTGTGTCTACGATGCCTGTCCCCTATCATGCACCTTGTTTTTCTTGTCCTTTTTTCTAGTGTCCCTTTCCTCCTGAGCTGAAGAGGGAGTTTGAATCCTGGCCAGGGGAGCGGGAACTGTCGGTGGAGCAGCCGCAGCTGCGGCTGGCACCACAGAGGGGGAGGAGGACGAAGCCGAATCAGGGGCAAAAGGCCCGCAAGGATTAGCTTGGTCCTCCTATCCCTCAAAGCCCTGGGGTTGAAGGCTGCACAGATAGTGCAGCCCGACGAAAGGTGGTCCATGCCCAGGCAAATAACGCACCGAGTGTGGCCATCCGCTGGGGACAGCTTATGGCTACACTCGGAGCATTTAGAAAAAATTGCTTTCAGACATTTTAGAAAAGAACAGGCCCACACACACACACCTTCACACACAGACAGAAGGGGGGAGGGGAAAATAATATCTAAACTAAAGCTAACACGAAAAACTACCAAATAGTTTAAGGGAGGAAAAGGTACCACACACAACAAGTTTAAAGAGATTTTTAAGGGGAAAAAAAAAGTTTGAATAGCTTTTTTTTAACTCACAAACCCAACGCTAGGAGCTCGTTCTCAGATGCTTCAAGAAGCCACGGCAAATGAGATCTGAGGACTAGAGGGAGGTAAGCAGGGTATTATGGGTAGGGGGAGGAGCTTGGAGCTCGGATCTTTTGCTAGGAAAGCTGCCAGCTCGGATCTGAATCGGATCCGATACCCACAGGTTGCTGATCAAATGAAGTTAACTACTTCAGATGGGGAGGGTTATAATAAATATTTTCCAACTGATCTGTGATTAACTGCAAGTTTTGGAGGGAACCTACTGAATTGGGACTGGTAAATTGCATTGAATACTTAGTTGGGGATGTTATGTTTGTCTGATGAAGTAATGTGTAACATTACGAAAGCGCTTACACAATAAACAATTTTGGATTTTACTGAAGCTGTTTGGACTGCTGCCGCTGTCTTCTACCACAGGGTATTGTAGCTGTTTTATAAGTATAACACATTTTAACCATCCTGTAAACTTTGTGTATCAAGTTGTTAGTAAGCTATCACTAAATGTTCCACATTCTGGAGATGGAAGGTTGACAGCTATGGTAATGGGGCAAGAGAAGAGCCAAGTGGGCATCTAATTAGCAGCAGTAGTGGATAATCAGTGTGTGCATGGGTGCTGCAATGATCCTCAAGCATAGTCTGCTGCAGTGATTCTGAACTATATAAAATATAACAAAGTTCTATTATAGGCAAATGGCCAAAATAAATAATTAGAAAATAAGTGCAGACAGAAGTACTTTCAGCTACACAAACTGCAAGTTTTGGAGATGCAGTAAAGATATACATGGTAAGGACTAGTGAACATGTATTCTTGTACTTTTTCAACAGACAGTCCATATGGGCTTGTTTTGGTAGAAACGGAGCAGGGGACCACATGGTTTACACAAAATAAGGCCTGTATGTACAAAAGCACCTGTGAAATTCTTAAGTGTCTCTCCCCATACAAATGTATCCTTATACTTATATATTATACATGTATGGGGTTCAGGGTTAGCGTAAGGGTTAAGGTGTACGGGTTTACCTCTCAGACAAAAGGTACAGGGTTTGATTCTCAACAAGGAAAAATAAAAGTGACTTGACTTAAAATGGCCCACAGGGCAATTAGCGAAGTACTTACCTATACACCTATGAACATGTGTGCTCATGTATACGTACATACACATTAGCTACTTCTAAGTACAGCACCACAAATAACAGACATATGGCTCTACACCAGTGTAACAGTAAGACTTTCCTCAGTCTGTTTTAATAATGGATTCCTTAGTGAACCAGTTTAAGTCACTCAGTTTTTGAGGTTTTCAAGCATAAATTAAAGGACTCATGGGACCTAGTGGAAAGGAACAGAAGAGTGACTGGGAGTTGATCGGCAGAGTCGTTCCTTTGTGGCTCTCGATGACAGCTGTAATTCAGTAGAGGATGCAAATTGTGAGCACACCATTAATGCATCCGAGGATTTAGCTGCATTTACCTGGATGGACCATACTGGAACTGGGTTTCCCAACCCAAAAAAGGTAGTGTTGTTTCTTCTAATGTTATAATGCACGGAAATGTTCAGCATATGCAAGCAAGTAGTAGCTGTAATAACACTCAGTGGTGATTCCTGTTTAGCTGAGAATTCAGCTCATTACCATAACTTAAACAGAAGAGATTTTTCAAACAACCAACAGTTCTGCAAACAATCACCATTACTTTAATATGGAACAAATGTTAGAGAGATTTGAAAAAAAAAAAAACTTGCAAAAGTTAAGAGCCTTCAAATGGATAGCTGCTAACTTACTGACTTGTATCACCAAGATTACGGTGCTATAAGTTTCCTAATGATGTAGATGAAGTTTTAGCTTATCATCAAGACCTTATTGAGATGTTTGACTGACATGGGCTCAAGTCAATGAAGGCTGAAGAGATGAAAAACAATTAAATGATTTATTGTTTGATTCTGTTAATGAGAGATATGACCAGATTTTTTCAAAGCTGATAAATACTGTAACTTTATCCAAAATCGGAAAAGTAAAAAAAATGATGACAGATTTGGAACAATATGAATACAGAAATGTGTATCCTTTAAGCAAAAGAAATAAAGGGAACCTTTATAAAAAGGGTGATTACCACCAACTGATATTTCATCCTTTAACGGGGTTGACCATGTTGGTTCACACTCTAATGGGGTAATATTAAGGATGATGAGCAAGTATGGGGGACCCTTTAGAGTTTCCACCCCCGCACCACTCAAAAAAGGATAGCTCAGTGGCAGGATCATCAATGGTCCCCTACACAACAGTAAGAAAAGGGTGGACGGAGAGTCTCAGTTCCCTACCAACAGCAGAATGTAGAGAGGTAAAAGAGGAGAATATAAATAAGAGCAACATAGGGTGAACAAATTGCCACAATGAAGAAACAGTGGCACTGAAGAATGGTTTTCATATTTTATTTTAATTATACCCATTTGAAAATTAATTTTCAATATTTTTCTTTATTTGAAAAAGGGTTTAAATTTGGCCCCAATCGTAATATTTTTGAGCTGGCAGATAAAATGGTACAATTAAGGCTTTTTAGATGAAAACTAAACTTGGCTTTTTTTTTTTTAACAAAACTTCTAGTGGACAGCCTAGCTGTCAGGTTTTAACCAACAAGAAGAAAAGTACTTTCAACCCACCAATAAACGCTATTTTGCAAGCCTTGAGTGTATGTGAAAGTGAAATTAGGCACATTCAACAGGGGAATGATAGGGGTTATAAAAATTGAACCTTACTGTTGAAGATAAATTATTAAAACAATTAATTGACAGGACAAGATGAGTAATGAAGCCTGACATATTTGGTGGGATAGTACTATACAACACGGAAGATTATTCTGGGGTCATGTTAAATATACTGAACAGTGGAGGGATTTGTGTCCAGGCATCCAAAAACAAAGTAAATATAGCTTGCAGTAAGAATTAAATATTCCTGAAGATTATTTACTTCAAGGTTGGATTACAACAGTTGTTTATATTGTTTGCAAACTAGGAACCCTTACATCCCGAACATATTCCAAAGGTTCACACAGATGTCAAAATCCCCAATTTAGACCTATAATGTCAGCACAAAAGTAAAAAAAAAAAAAAAAAAACACCCCTTTAGCAGTTTTCATACATCGTGAACTTACACCAGTTTTTTTTTGAGGTTTTCAAGCATATGCTAAAGAACTCATGGGAACTGTGGGAAAGGTTAAAATAAGATTTACGGGGTAGAGATGATTATTTTCTAACTACAGATATAGGTGACTTGTCTTCATGCATTCTATAATCTATATGGTTATACTTTTTTCATGATGCACTAACAGAGTGTAACTTTTTAAGTCAAGACAGGTCAGTTTATTGGTAGATACACAATGAGTATGGTTTTGAGTAACAACTTTTTGTATTTTGATGGTGAAATATATAAACAGAAGTAGCAGCCATGAAGGCAAGTTGTGCCCCAGTATTCGATAATTTACTTCTTTGGAAAATAACTATGCATTTGGATCAGATTTCTAAAAATACTATCAAAATCTACCTCAGGTTTTTGGATGACATATTTACATTACAAAATGGTCCACTAAATGAAATAGCAGACTTTATTAACTATATCAATACATCGATTGATTTAAAATTTACACATCATTTCAATTATACTACCACTGATTATCTGGATATTACTATTAGTAAAGGAAAAGGATGTTTTGCTTCCAGCATATACTGTAAACCTACTTTTAGTAACACTTATTTGCATTTTGCTAGTCAAAATCAGTCTAAACAAAAACATTTAATAAAAGGGCAATTAATTAGGTTATCTGGGATGATTTTGGAAGATGAAGTTGTCATGGTTGAAAAAGATAAAATTGATAGATATGTTTCTTGTTAGAGAATAAAATATTGTCCAGCATTCCTTTTGGGTAAGGTAGTTACAGAGTTGAGAGCTACTAAATATGCCCCCCTTTTAGGAAATAAATCAGAAAAACATCAGGTTGATAAAGAATTTAAATTGTTTGAAGGGGCACTAGTAATACTATATAACAATTACTCTGGGAAGATGATAAACATCATTAAGAGGAACTGGAATATATTAAAATGTGATGAAAAAAAATTTCAAACTCTTGGAAAAAGATCCCCAATATGTACTTAAAACAGGGCATATTAAAAGTATGCTAAAAATGATTAATATTTCTAAAAAAATACAAAGTTTAGAAGCCACATGGTATAAGAAGGTGTTGAGCGTGAAGATAGTGTCAATATATTTTAGAAACGGGCAGTTATTTTAGGTACTGAACTGCAATCAGTTGTACACCTGAAACCAGAAAACTGTAAAATAGCAGGGATTGTTTACTTAGCTGTTTGCACTGTATGTTCTGGTTTTATGTTGGTAAAACAGAGCCTTAAAAGGTAGAATTCACAAGCACTATTATGGCATCAATAAGTGCACCGAGAACAATGCACTATACACACACATTAAATTGTAAAGGTTTTCAGAAATTTTCCTTTGCTATATTAAAGCAGGTACAAAAGGATCCTATAGGAGGGATGTGTGAGGTTTTAGTAGAGCATAGAGAGCTTACATGGCAATTAAGGTTAGGGGCCTACACCACCCCAGGTCTTAATGAAAATGTACTATAGTTAAAAGCAGCTAAACTGTGATTTGTAATATTAAACACTAAATGTCAGTCAGGTGGATAGTACACGTCTTTGGTTTACTATATTAATTATGTTTTATCAATTGTTTTAATAATCCATTACAAAGTTAGGAAATGTTTATAAACAGCTTAGATGTGTATGTTGATTTAAGAGAGGAGTATGTAAATCGGTACTTGTTTGATATGCAATTTAGTTCTGATGAAGTCACGGGTATTGAGGGAACAAAAGCACTTAACGTTTATGTACTTTGCTTTATTGTTCATAGGTAGGTACTAGGCTATTGGCCCTAGGGCCTATATAAGCCTAGCCAAAAAGGTACCCTGGCTTTCGCCACCCAAGAAAATAATTTTCCAGTGCCCGTCGAGCAAAGCCACAGAAGTGATCCCCGGGGTGAATTTCCTATTTCCTATCCAATCATCAAGATTTTGTGAAGAGTGCTAATGAGGAGCTCTTACTAGGCTATTGGCCCTAGGGTTATAGCTATTAAATTGAAATTCTTTGTTTTATTTAACCATGTAGTTCTTCCATGTAAGTGGGTTCACTAAAGAATCTGTTATTTTTTGGTTTATGGCCATTTTTGGATGCTTTTTTCATATTTTCTGTTATAATAATGCTCTGAATTTGGACCCTGTATTTATCTCTTCTGGTTTCTGCTACTCCACTAACTTAATGCTCATTCCACCAGTTTGTCTGACTGTCTCTCTTTCTCTCTCCAACTGTTACAGGGAGAGAAATCATAACAGGTCTGTTCTACAGTTCCAGTACAGCAGTAAGCCAGGTGGATAATGGGCTATATTTCATCAAACAAGTGGAGTAGAAAGAATGATACAGAAACCCAGTTAGTGTAAGGTTTAACAGAATGGCACATGATTAAGTCAATGCAGTATTAGAACAGACATGCATACTTCTCAAATTTAGTAGAAAATTAACCAGATGGGTATACAGTTCTTTACCAAAGCAACAATATAACACAGACACTAAAGGTCTCTAACCAGAAAAAAATGCACAGCACAACAGTAAAACATATCACTGAGGGGGCAGTGTCTCCCTAAATGCAAGACAATTTCAGCTTTCCAATATTCCATTAAGACTCCTTTGCTACGACCCTTCACTCATCATAAATGCCTTCCTTTCCAAAGTATTTGTCATAAAATTTGAACTGAACAGCACACGTGTATGAAAAAATATTACACCAGAAGCTATAGAATGGACAGCAAATAATATAACAAGAGTAAACACATTATGGCCAGTTGAGACAAATGGCTCCAAATCAATCCACAAGAGGTAAAAGACTAATGTGCTAAACAGGAAGAAGGAAGGGGCAACAGTTTGTCAAACATAATTGTGCACAGGCTTTATGAATATCTACCAAGCAGAGACAGAGGGCATTCGCATATAATAAATGTTTATTGAACTGCAATGGATAGATAAAGGGATCAGTATGCCTTTGCCAGCTACATAAAAAGGCAGAAAAACATTTTTTTTCCCCTTCTTCTTCTAACACCATCACAGGTACCAAGTTCTGCTGTTTGATTACTTTACTTCAATATAAAAGTAGCTCCATGAAGGATAATAACAAAGTCACTTTTGATATATACTATTTGTATTCTTTTACAAGTCACCCATGCAAAAAAATGATATATACAGACAGACCAATGTTTTTAAGGTTGCCTATGTGACTTAAGTGAGGTAATTTAATGGCATTTCAATCTTAGTTTTCTGTTCGCACAGAGCTGTAAAAGCTTTCTGGTGCTAGAAAAGATCTAAGATAACGGAAAGAGAAGTCTTGAAGTTACTATACATCAAAGACACAGAAGACAAGGAAAGAGAACACTAGAGATTGGAAACCACTTGCAGTGTAACTGTAAACCTTGAAATTACAGTTCATAAATCTATAACAAGGCAAATGTAGTACTTCAAAATGGAGATAAATAAGGCAAAAAGAAAGTGAAACACTTGAAATTATCCAGGTCATCTTAATAATTGCAAATGAAATAAGAAGCAATAGCAAAAACTATGGCCAATCTTTTAAAATTATGGCCGATTTCCTGTTATTAAACAGTCCTTTAATAAATAGTTTGCTCCTTTACAGAAATAATCATATACAAGTAACATTAACTGCAGAAGGGGTGTGTGTGTGTGTGTGTGTGTTGGGGGGGTGATAACTGCTTCACAATGCTTTCTGCATTACAACTCACTTTGAAGGTAATCAAAATCCAGAATATTTTTGTCTGGTCATAATTAGTATCAAATTCAAACAATCAAATTACAAGGCAGCTTTATTAGTTAACGACAACCTTACACTCCAAAGAGTAATGTTAAAGTTAACAATTTTAAAATCTGTACATTATGAAATGCAACAGTAAGAAATCGTCCCTGATTAAAGAGTTGCTAAAATAAACCTCAATAAGCTGTGCTTTTTAACATAACCTAGATAAGCAATTATTAAATAAATACATAACAGCAATTCATCTCTATAAGGCGTAATTTGGTCCATCCCACACAGCTGATTTTCATATTTCAATGGCTATCCTCTGTGGATCAAATTATGCAAATATGCAGGGAAAATTAATTCAGAATATAAAAAAGTAGTAGTTCAACAGTTATGGGTTATGTTTATCTATACCTCTATACTATGAATTTCAAATCTGATTGTTATCTCAGTCGACATCAAACTATTACTTCATGCAAAAAATAAAACTCTTGAAATGGTAGCAGCAAAAAAGTGGCAGAAATCTTTAGCACTTCCTTAATCTACCATATGGCTGTGTCTCAGTCATTCAAACCGTATTCACTGTGGTTTTGTCTGCAGGTCTGATCCCAAAAGTCCTAAAGAATACAATACATTAAGACTGACAGAGGTGGGTAGGGAGTGACATAACTGTGTAACAGCATTAAAAAAGACGGTAGAAACAGGCTGGCAATGGAGTAGTCAGAAATGTACATGAAACTCCTTTGCTACTACCCCTTACTCAACATAAATAACTTCTTTTCCAGGGATTTTACATTATAAAATTTGAACTGATGTACAGGGAATTATTATAGCAGAAGCTGTAAACCAGACAGCAAATAATACAATCACACATCACTCTTGGATACAGTTGCCATCATTGCTGTGCGTCTTATACCCTTTCAATTTCATGCGTATGTCTGACATAGGAGCATTTTGAACACACATTTGCCTGAAGATGAGACATCTGGTGCTCTTTTGTTGGACAAAATTCTGTCCCTTAAAATTTATGTCTACACAGTAACTTACATGATAACATGCCTGACTAAATTCATGCAGAATGGCTTTCAAAGTACAGTAAAAACCAATACGACAAGCTGTTTATCAATTAGGGTTTTTTGAAATGAGAATTGACCGTTGTTTTTTGTCAGTTCTGTTTCATTGAAGCATTCTACTTTGAACACCGAGGCTGTAGAACAGTGGAATAAAGAAGATTCTCCCATACTACAATATTCTTCGATCTCAGAATATTTAGAGATGAGGGGGTGTACGGGGGTCCACCTGTAAAATGTTGTTTTTCTAATTTTACCTACAGTCAGTGCTACACATCAACTACTTTCTCCTTGATGGAATAAGTTCCAATGCAAGTTTCACTGTTATGAAGCCAAACAGCAAAATGCTCTTTTGCTTACAAACCACTTCTTAATTACTGTTTTATAACAAAAGCAGAATGTCTCATGCAAATTAACCAGCAGAACATCATAACTAACCAAGGCAGAAGACAGTGCGTGCATTAGACAACATTTTACAGTTCCCGAAGGAGCATTGATCTTTGAAATTGCTACACCCGGTAATTACAGGTTTCTTGTGTACAAAAAGACACAAAGATATAAAATACCAGGATTTTCAAGCAGAAACAAAAGCAATCTGGAAGAAAGATACCCAGACAGTTCGAACAGTAGTAGGAGCAACAGTCCTAATAAAAAGGAATTTACAGTTGTATTTAGATATGCTACTAATACATGTAACGCCATATCAATTACAAGAGTCAAATTCTGGGCACCATGTGGATGCTGAGACGCACACTTTTGGTGAACATCAAAGACTGAAACAATACTAATTTCATGAACCTTGACTGTACCCTAACTTAGGAATAGGGTCCATTCACATCATGGTATTACAAACTCAAAAGACTTGGGGAAATTAAACTGGGAAAAATGGAGTAAGATGTATGACCGACAAAACTCCAAACAGATAACAGAATGAGATACACTCATACTCTATACTCTTACAGGGAAAGGATACTATAACATTAAGACCAGCAGCTGTGTGCACAGTGCAAACCGCACTCCAAACAGTGGAAATGATGCTGCTGAATAGGCGGTGGTCAGTCTGCCAATAAGTGAAGGTCTGTGGACATCTCCTGAAGGCTTAAATGCACAACACTGCTTGGGGAAGTAAATGCACATGAAGCATCTACAAGTACTGGTAATTTTAACAGGGAGAAAAAGTAACCTCAACAACAGGGGATCATGTAAATACAGATGTACATCTGCAAGCTGCTCACAAAACAGCTGCAGTCTGTGAGTGCTCATATGAGTGAATGTTTTTTCAAGCTGTGAATAACAGTGAACCGTCATATGAGCGAACATTGTTTTCAATGGAGTTTTTACCAGAAGTATTTTGCATAGGATCTAGGTATTGAGGGGTAAGGGAATTTGCGCTTACCCTGCTGTTGTGCACTCTCAGAGATATGGGGGTGCAGGGGGCTTGCCCCCTTGAAGAAAAAAAAAAGTGATTACATTTTTTTTCAGTCATTTTAACTTCAATCTAAAATTATCATTCTTTCGTTATTCGTTACAGTGAACGTTCAATGCTTGATGAGACACTTGTAGAAAATGCATGTAGGAAAAATCTGGTAAATGACAATGTAAAGCATTTGTAGAGACAATGACAATGGAGGGCAGCCACCAACAGACTTCACTTACTACTGGCTTCACAGCTACAAACATTTGGTTAGAAAAATGCAGCATGTGTAAACTCTCTTCTAACCTCCTTAACGTTCAGACTACTATAAATCTACTATTAGCTGACCACTGACATAAACTGAGTATTAGAGACTCTGCTTATGACCTGAGAACTAACATCAATGAACGCTTAATATTACAAAGGCTCCCATTTATTAAAGCAAAAGGGGATAAAAGCTTTAATAAACATATTCCCACCAACCGGAACCATCTACCAGAAAATGTTAGTAAAGAAGACAACTTTTCCATCACAAGACTAAAATTAACAGCTCGTCCGAAAAAGACTTATTCATATAAATGTTTAAGGACCATGTGTAATAAAACAATAAAACTCCTTAAAAAAACATGCTCACTGTATCGACTTTTCTTGTTAACTCATCAACATCTATGTGGTGTGGAATGTCACACATCTAAGCAGCCTTTACACACATCCTTGCATTACAGAGCACCATTAGAAAAATCAACTTAAAAAGCATAAGATAAACAAATGCAAATACTTAAAGGACAATAAAAGCTATTAAAACTGTACTAATAGCAATGTTATCAGTAAGAAGCATTTTTTACAGTTAATAATAGTCAATGCATTCATAGTCTTTCAGTAAATATTATAATGCTCATACATCTAGAATTCACAAATTGTTAAATCTTGGAAAATATACAACCTAGACATATACTGTTATGTTGACCAGACATAAGCTTTCAAGTGACATCAAGACATTCTTCTCAGAGTGTATTTTAATTGAGATATTTAAAGAAATATAAAAACATGTCTGATTGTATAATTAGCAATATAAATAACACTGAATATCTCTCTCATTATGTGCAACTTACTGTACAAATATCAACAGCTTTCTTCACCAACATCTCGGTTTCACTTGATGCTGTAGTTTGGAAGTCAATTTTTTTTTTTTTTGAAGTATTAAGTAGGTATGGAAACATTGTTAATTTTCATAATTACTTACACAAATAATTAGCAATATCTCCGATAAAGTGCAATAAAAATGGATCACTGACAATGATTTTTTTCCATCAGGTTTTACCATCAGTCAACTTTTTACTTCTGACCCAGCCCCGACAGAAATGCTACACATTTGTAAGTCAAACTGCACAAGGATCACTCACTCCAAGGGGATTTTAACCTAGCCTCCGACACAAACAGGTCATGCTGGAGAGATAGATGCCACTCCCAGAGACTGCCACTTCTCTGGAACAAGCTTCCAGTTCATGTGAAACAGATTCCCTCCGTGACCCTCTTCAAACGCAACCTAGATCGATGGATGGGTGACCACAAATTCACTCCTGGGGTGGTGCCACGTCCCTCCTGGACAAAGAAAGTCAGTATCAACTACCATAGACCCTTACCTCTTGGAACTTCATTCACCTTACCACTGACAATTGGGGCAAATTGGGATAAGCTTTTAAGAGTGCTAGGGCCATTAGCCCAGTAACCTTCTATGAGCATATGTACTTTGAACCTGTTATTATGATGGTATTTTATTTAGGTTGAAACATCTTAGTGCCTTGTGATCTGAGCTCTAGCTGAAAAGGGTCTATGGACTAGGCACACAATACAGTTAACAAAAGCAAGCATGGAGAGTAATTTTATCCATGCACATATGTACAAACAAAGCTAAGGAGACCAAATCTACCGATGACCAAAGCAGCACAATTTAATTCACTTTTATGAAGCAATTAATGATGCTCTGTAAAGTAATTCAATGGTAGAATAGCTAGCATGTATAGGAAAAGAAAGATTAAGGAAACCACAGCAGCAAATGTCCAGCTTCATTAAAATAGAATGAAAGTGATTTTCCAATATACTTTATAACAGCCACGTTAACATTTAATATCTTAATAAACTTTACAGTGTTGTTTTGATTAAGCCACAGATGGAAAACAAATATTGTATATTGTATGCTCTTGCATTAGTAGTGATAGATCAGTGAGGACAATGAGCAAAAATGAAAAGACCAGTCAAAAGTAAAATATTTTAAATGTTCTATTAGTATGCATCAAAATGAGCTAAACCACTAGCTTCAGAAAACAACCACCACAAACCACAACAGAAAAAAAAACAAAAGAAAGGAATAATTCCCATTTGTACCTACATATCTGATAACACAGCTGAAGCCCCTGATATGTTTACTCCCTACACCTGCTGCAAAAAGCTTTCAAGTAGCTAATGGTATGAGTACATGACTTCCTGCTAAGAAGTCTAAAGAAGCATTGAAGCTTTCAGCCTTCTCAAGCCCAAGCTTGGACATAACATGCACTCTCTAACTACTAAATGAGCTAGCAATCTGACGTCTGTTACAAGAATGTGCAGAATTCAGAGAGTTGCCTGTTAAGGGTGTGTTCGTGTCCCAACCTGAATACAGCCTGCCTCTGCTAGTATTTAATCAGTATTAATGTTTTTACATTCCAAACTGTAAGACAGGAAGAGAAGGGTGACGGGACCACGTTTCCTTGCTGAAGAATTTACTCCTTGAAAAGCAAATGCAAAGACTGGGTTACATTTTTTAAAAGTGAGAATCATAACAGTCCTGGCCAGAAGGGAGCTACGTCAGTAAGATGACCATTTTGCTGCTTTTAGAACTCTGGGAATGAGAGGAATTCATAGAAATGTTTGAAGTATATGTCCTCTCTGTCTTCTTAAGTGAATAAACTGTGTTCTCATTCAAAACTATGGAAGCTGGGCTTCGCCCAGACAGAGATCTACATCTGGGACACCAGCACAGTGGGGGGCAGCCACCAAAAGACCCATTGAAGGAGGGGGTGTCATCATTTACACGTTCTAGTTTCTCCCTTTGGATTTACCGACTTTGACTGTGTCTTCAAAAAGTTTGTCACCAGCAGCAGTAGTTTTAATTTCAAAAGGCAAATATATTTACACTTGCACAGACTCAGTCTGAGAACCAGCAGGTACGATACTTGAGTTTTGTGTGCCAAGGGAAACAGCTTCTAACAAATGAGCAAATTTAGGGAGGTTTGTGTCGGTCTCGCAACTTACCACCCAGTCATTTTCTCCATATCTCAGGACATATTATGTTAGTATTATGATGGCTCAGTGTATTGGGCTATATACACTAGGAAGTTCTAAAAATACCCAAGAAGACTGTGGAATTACTCTGAAAGTCCTGTTGCTGGAGAAGTCGCAACATCCTTCTTGTTCTGGTGTATGTCTATGGCCCAGACTACTTTCTCTTCCTTGAACCATCTAAGATTCTGACAACAAATACTTCCGTAGTTGGTTAGGGGAACCATCTTCTGTCTTGGTTGTTTTTTTTTTTTTTCCCATGGTCTTTTGTTCTCCTCTTAAATCGAAATGCAAGTGGAGTACACTTGGCCATCAGAGAATGCAATAATTGTCAGACCCAGGATATTCTCCCGTATGGACAGCACAGTGTTAATGTAGTAAATAAGCATACAGGATTAAACTAACTCTTACCAGTTGTCCAGAGTGACTGTAAGGCAATGTAAGTTGGTTCTGTCATTCTCTACTCATTTGACAACTCTTCTTCTGTCAGGAGAGAGATGTTCAGCTCACTGGATCATGAGTGGAAATGTAAATGAAGGTGATGACACCCTCTCCTGAGATGCATGAAACCTCCTGGTGGGATTTTAACTTGAAATATGAGGTTAAGTATCCTTCAAATCTGAGGTCAGCATTTAAACATTCCTAGGGACCGAGAGAATAAAGGCAGAGAGTCTACCTTCTGACCCTCTTCCTTATGAGATTCTTGTCAAGAGTGATAAGATCCAACACTGGTATCCAATGACCTTCATCTTCCTGATGAAGTAATTCTGAAATAAAAGCCTATTGCCTTGAAAAGAAACAAGGCACTTCATTTTGCATTTTCTTACATCTTTTCAATAAGAGATTTTGCCATATAAGGAAGTGATTTCGATGATTTCAGAATAGGCTGTCAGACTGATGTAGTCAAGAACTGCATTTTGCAAATCCCTGACAGCAATCACAAATCACAATCACATGTCAAAAATATGGAGAAATGTCTTTCCTTCTGTACAAGAATCTTGCAATTCTCATTCTTGTTAATTAACCTTGACTTATAGGAGGAAAGGTGTGCACCTGGGAGAGAAGTGAAAGGCCCCAACGAACACTAGAACTTAAGGAAGCATTCACCAGAGCAACCTTTGAAACCTGTGCAAAAGTCCAGAACTAGCTCATATTTGGTTCCTAGGACATCTCCCTGACAACTGTATAAGAAAACTTACCATAACAGTAGATGTTCAAAGAGATCACTGTTGCAGGATCCTAAGCCATATGGGACATATCCTGCTAATGATCAGACATCTGGCCAGTATCCAAACTTTTAGGGCACCTTTTCTTTGCCCTTAATTCCACGGAGGTATGACCGCATACAGGTATAAACACAGGAGTATGGGTGTCAAAATTTGGAGCTTTCTTGCCTCTCAGGAATGGGAGGCAAAAGCCCTAAATACCAGGATATACTAGGGGAAAAGGGAAACAGACCGGGATTAGTAGAACACCACTGTGGAGATCTGGTAGGAAATAAGTTATAATAAGAAAAACAGGACTAGAAGGAGGGAGGGTGTTAATACTGCAACAGTGATATAAACAAACGTACTCTACTTCGGTAAACTTACTTACACAACCACACTAAGTTCATCATTAGATCACTGTTGCAGCAGTTTAAGGTATATGGGACAATTATCAAAGCTTAGAAAGTCAAGGAGAATGTGGTGGAAGGGCCAAAGTCCAACAGCATCTGTAGAATAGTTCTAGCAAAACCTGCTTTTGATCTGGAGTAAGAGTCAGTTTTTATAACAACTTGCTGAAAGTATGCATGGGTGACCAAGCAGCTGCCACTTCTCCTTTCCAAAAAAAATCTCTAGAAAAAGCCATAGCCCTGAAAGAATGGACCCTGACCTTGCCAGGAAAGTACCCATGAGAATGAGGAACATTATGCAGTTTATCTAATTTCCTAGATGCAGAAGGCTAGCCATCCAAGGAAGTACTGGCAGCATTAAGAGCATCCTCAAGTGTTGCAATAGCTGGAGATATAGTCACTTTATTGGGGGATTTCTACTTCAAAATGTCACAGTACCTGTGCTGACTTTCAGAGATACCCTTATGCTCCCATTTAAACACGTCCCTCATGGTTTCTAGAGTATCACAGAAGGACAACTCCTCCAAAGAGGAATTTAAAAAACATATTTTACATGCTTTATTTAACATTATTTACTTACTGTTACCTGCTAGCTGTTTAACTGCTATTTTTGAAGTTCTGAGACAATTATGTAGCAGCAATTTGTATGGCTTTCTGTTGTATACTTTTTATTTGCAATTTTCTGTGCTAACCACTCCCTAACTATTTATCCTATGTCTTTTATTTCCCCTCCAGTTCCCTACAATCACTATCCCTGTGTGTTGCGAGTCTCTACAACTAGTACAGCTTCCAATTACAAGGGCTCAGCCAGCCAAACTAAAGTCAAACATACAGAATACTGAGAATGTACCACTATATCATCACTGCATATGTGTTAGTCTTGGTTTAATTACTTAAACTTGTGCAGCTCTCACGTTTGTAAGCAGCACAGGCGTGTATAGCACCCGGACAGCAGTCGCAGGCAGTGTATAGTATCCCCCACTTCCAAACCCTCCCAAATCCCATACTTTTTCACAACTGAGAAGAAATTCTGTCCTGTAAACTCTACCTAACATTAAGGGGCAGTAATAAAGTGGGTTACTGTTAGCAATAACCTTAATTTAAGGACTGGTAATAAATCTACTGCTTAACGACAAGGTGTCTGTGTATACTGGACGTGCGGTACTCCTGTAGTCCAAGCTCATCAAATAGAAGGGCTGCAACTCCAAAGTCATTTTCTAAGAAAACTGCACTAGCAACAGACTATTACCCAGCTATAGATTGCTTTTTTGTTTCCCTAGCAGTGTTCAAGGGGGTTGCAACCTGCTCCGTTTGCCCTCGCTAATGTTCGGGCTCACTCTGCTCCCTCACCCCCATTCCCACCCACCCCCACTTTCATTTACTTTATACCTAGCCTAACCACACCCCTACCTCACCACCTTCCCATAACCCCCAGCATCACCTAGGTGTCAGATCCACCCCTCCAATTAACAACCCATCCCCCAACTGCAATGCACTACCTCTACACCATCCTCACCAACACTTTGCTTCTCCACTTTCTATGCCTCACCTACAACCCCACCTCCCTCCACTCATTCCATGTCAAACACTTCCAATCACCTACACTCCTACACACCACCCTCCACTCTCAATTCCACACTTTTAGTAACATAAGCCCACAATTCTTCAACCATTCAACCTCTCTCCTCTCACCTCTCAAACACTTACACACTCACTATCATATATCCCCTACACCCAAATACCTCAAACTAACAAACAAATCTAGACCTATTCTCCTTTACTAGATCACCCAAATTAAACTCCAATATGACATCTGCCCCAACAGCAGCTATGCTCAACACGTACTATCCTCCACATGCCCCACTCCCACAACCTGTACTCAACCTATTCTCACTAACATACTTACCTCTTCCAAAAATCGTCTAACTCAGATCTACTCCTGTTAAACCTCAACCTTCGAAGCATCATAAATAAGACCAGTGAGAGTTCCAAGCTACCTTATCCACCTACTTACCAGATATAACTGCGATAACAGAAACCTGGCTAAAGCCCCACATTAAGGGTAGTGAAATTTTATCAGAAGGTTATATCATCATAACAGCAGACAGAATCAACAAGCGTGGTTCAAATTGGCCCAACTAAACTGCACTCCTCCCAATCTACCCAACTCTGAAATATTAATTACCAGCCTTGAAATCAACCCCAACAAAGCAATAATAATTGCCACCTACCTCCCTCCCGGCAATAACCTACCTACTATAGAAAATGTACTTTCATGGACAACCACTAAATTCACCCAAGAAACTACTGTTCTAGGTTACTTCAACTTAGATTGGCACTCCTGCACTTCCGATAACCCATCCAACTTTATTAATCTCTTCAACTTCACCCAAACAATAAACTGCCCAACTTGTGTTGACAAACGCTCTAACAAGCAGTCAACATTAGACTGGATCCTAACCAACAAACCTAACCTAGGCTTCTTAGCCAGGTGCCTACCTGACTCACTCAGCGACCATTATTCACCTTTTCTTTACAGGAAACATGTGCAAACCCAAAGCAACATCCTCTACAAACACATCACTTCCAAGAAAGAATTCTCCGCCACTACTTTCAACCTTCTACTACCACAATGTAACTGGTCCTCACTTAAACAACTACAATTAGATTATGCTGTTTAGTACTTCAATGAGACCTTCCTTTCCAATTCTCAATAACATTGCCCCTACCAGAAAATTACATACTAGGACTAAGCCCCTCCCCATGGCTAGCAAAAGACACCAAACTACTAATGAGATGTAGAGACAAAGCCTGATCTGCTTATCAAACATCCAAAGACAAATCTGACCACCTGAACTATCTGACCACTTAAACTATCAACAACTAAGAAACTTGACCAAAAAAAAAAATAGAGACAAACAAGTATACTTCCTATCCTGTCAGCAAAATAACCCTCAAAAATTCTGGCTTTCCATCAACCAACTCCTAAACCCAGGTCATACTTCTAGCCCCCCCCCCCGCCAACTACCTCAAATTACCCAGTCCCTATCTCAACTCAATTTAACACCCACATCATCAACACAGTCACCTCCCTTCTAGACAACCAACCCAGTCACTTACTGTCCCCACCCCAGGTATAGACAAGCATAGCCCATTCTCACCCACACAAACTAAGTACATAAAAACCCTCTTGTCCAAACTCAAACCATGCTGCACTGCTGCATACAAACTCCCAAATGAATTTCTAAAACCTGCTGCCCCTTCAATTGCATACTCCATTTCAATCCTGATCAACCACTCTAATAAAGAACATTATGTCCCACTCATTTGGAAAGTATTTCATATTACTTCACTCCACAAAGGTGGCCCCTCCAAAGAAGTAACCAACTATCGTCCCATAGCCATACTCCCCCCACCCCTCACAAAAATTCTAGAAAAATGCATTCACAACCAGCTCATAAACTATTTCCTTAACAATAACCTCCTTTCCAACTCCGAGCATGGTTTCAGACCAAACACAGTACAGGCACAGACCTCCTAACCTTCACTAACACCATCCACCATCTCATGAACGAAGGCCAACATGTCTCTTTCATATTTCTCAACATGTCTAAAGCCTTCAATACCATATCCCACCAGCTTCTACTAAACAAAGTATGTTTCGATGGCCTCAGTTTACCCTCACTAACTTGGTTCCACAGCTATCTTTCCAACTGTCAACAGGCTACAAAGTGAGAAACCCCCCCTACTCCCCATCTCTGTGGGTGTACAACAAGGTTCTATTCTCGGCCCACTTCTCTTCATCATATTTACAAACAATCTCAGTACAACAACCAAACATGCCTCCATAGTACAATACCCAGATGATGACACCCTTACCTGCTCAGCACCTTCACCTCAAGAACTCAAAGTAAAAATGCAATCTTCTTTTCAGGACATTGAAACCTACCTCTCTCCCAACACCAACTCATTTTAAATCCCAACAAAACCAACATCATAGTTTTCAGCAACAAAAAAACCCAAGACTTCCCAGCTCCCCCTATCAATCATCTCTGCAAACGGTACCAAAATTGCCCCTACTAACCACACTAAACTTCTAGGTCTTACCATAGATAACCTCAAATTTGAGATACATATTGCCCAAGCCATCAAAAAAGTCCACATAAAACTAAGCACCCTTTACAGGGCCAAACCATTCTTAACCCCCCACCGCCAGGCTAGTCACTGCTCGCACACACCTTCTATCTACTCTTCTGTATGGCTCTCTCATATTTACTAACCTTAGAAAATCTGACCTCAACAATCTAGAATCATGCTACCACAAAATTGCTAAATTTGCAACTAGTCACCAACACAGGTCTCACCACTGCTCAGCTATTTCAACACTAAACTGGCTAGAACTCCCCAAACTTCTATCTCTCAATCAACTACCCTTAGCCCACAAACTAATCTACCATCTCAAAAACTGCCCTGCCATCTCCTCTTTAGTTCTACCTGACACTAATAGCAGATCTCTCAGGTTGTTCAACGAACTCCTACTAAAGGTATCAAACTCCCCAAACCATCATGGTGACTCCCTCTATTCACACAGCATAGCCAAACTCTGGAACACCCTTCCAGACACAATAACAAAACAATCCAGCACATGCCCAGTTCAAATCACTCCTAAAGGAACACCTTACCAGTCACTGACTATGCTCCTGCTACTCACCAGGTTAATCTACTTCCCCACTCTTATTTTATCCTTCTCACCTGACCTTCTAACATCCCTACCATAAACCTTAACTTATATACTATACAGTGGTTGTGCTTTCTACACAGTAATTTACTACTGCTAGGTTGTTACTACCACAGTAATTTGTACAGTTCTACAAACTGTATTACATTTACTTCTACCGTTTTTGCTTTACTACTGTTAAGTTCCCCCCTGGGTCTCCACTAAGTAACAGGATCTTGCCTTGTACTGTTTATTGATGATGTAAAATAATTATATTGTACTAGTTTTTTGCTGTTAATATGATTTGTTTTTCTTTCTTTCTTTTGTTATGTATTTATGTGGAGCTTTTCTCCCCAGGTCTCTGCTGAAAACGGGCCTCTGACCCAGTCGGACAAACCCGGTCAACAAATGTAATAAATAAATATTTTTCTCAGATTCTGATTCTCAGTTTTCAGAAGCAGAGACTCGGGAAGCATTGTCTAAGCCAACCTCCTCTACATATTAGAATTTGACTTTGCATTTGAAGGAGAAGTTCTCTTTCTCATTTTTTTTGAATGTGCCTGGGCTAAGGAAGCAAACTAAAGTGATTGAAATATTCTGAATAATCCTTTAACAAAACAGAACCACTCCTTTTTTGTTTCATTGGAAGTCAGGGTAGAGTGACTGGTGAGGTATTCAACTTCTGAGATTTTTTCCCCCAGGAGTCTCAGAAGAAAATGTATGCTCAGAGATATGGTCGTCTCCCTGGAAAGCAATACATCTGAAAGAATCATCTGTGGGATATCTGCATCCCCTCCAATCAATTAAGACCAGTTCTCTCTTGTCCGCACTGGAGAAAACTCTGGCCCTTGAGGATGTGACAGATTCCTGAGCCATCGTGGTTTCCCAACAAGTAACACCACACCAGATGGAAACAGCCAACAAATGTTCTAAGGCTCAGACTTGGCTACAGCATAGTCATCAGACAAAGGCTGGGCAACAGACAATGTCGAAGATGGCTCTGATTAACCCTCTACATCTCTTTTCCTTTTCTCCATGACTGGCAGGTGGACATCCAAGGTACTGGCATCAGATTTAACGAGGGTCACAAAGGCCATGAGCCACTGGTTCTGAACAAAGAAAGTACAATTGTGTAAGATCTTACCATAATGGTAGATGTCCTTCTCTTCACTGTTGCAGGATTCATTACAATAGGGATCCCCTGCCAAGGATGGCCTGACGTCCAGCCAGTATACCAAAGCCTTTAGACTGCTTTAAGGTATGCCTTACATTACACACATGCTACTTGCATAGTGCAGGGTATAAAGGTGATGTCTGGACGTACCATCCTCAGAAATGAGAGCCCCATTAGGGATGCCAGTCCAAGGAAAACAGAGGTAATCAGTACACCCAAAAGAGAAATGGACCTGGGGGCAGAGGGAGGGAGTGAATACTGCAATGGTGAAAAGAAGGACATCTACCATTACAGTAAGATTTTAGACAACTGTACTATGTTCTTCCATTTCACTACTGCAGTATTCATTACAATAGGGAGTGCTAATGCTCAGGAAGAAGAGAGGGAGGAGGAAGGACCAGCAGAGTTCTCTAGGAAGCCATCTACATTCTCCATTCCCATATTGACTCAGCACTTAGAATACCATCTGCTATTTTATGAATATATTTTGCACGATTACTATTTTTCTCCTTAAAGGTCTGCATCCAAAATCCCAGTCTCTCCCTGTTACTTGAGCTCCCCTCATTTCATCATCCTCTCTTTCCATTTTGAATTATATTTTTCTGCTGTAACAGCACGTTTTTGTGTTGCCTCAGGTGTTTCAGAAACCCTAAAGCAGTTTGAAAACCACTACCTTGAAACATTTCCTTTCTATTTTAAAGAACATACTGTTTCACTTTTAAAGACACTGTATGGGTCTACCTTCTGGTAGCCCTTATTCAGGAGTGTTCTAACCTAAATTTCTGAAATCAAGTACATAAATCCATACTTTATCATGGGAATAAGTTTCCTGTTTTCTTTTCTAGTAATTATATCTGCTCAACATAGAAATAAATTGTGCCTATCTCCATCTCTGACCACACAAACTTTTGACAACTGTAGATCAGTCATATTCATGATCACATTTTCATTTTTCCAAACTAAGTATAGATCTATTGCAGGTGTCTAAATACGTTCTTACCTTTGATTTCCTCACTACAGACCTACATGGCTTACAGCATAGATGTTCAATTAAAACTTATTTGGTATCTTAAAAATACTATAAAAAAATGTATGCGGTGTAATTACCAATGTTATACCTGTGGATTAAATCACAGTATCGGAGTAGAAGAATTATGTCTAACCCCGAAGTAAATGCTAAGATCTTAATTTTGGTGATAGTGCTTTCATCTATTTGGGAAAGATTCTACAAAATTAAAATAAAGAATTTTCTCTTATAATGCTACCCATGTTGGTGGTCTTCCATCTTTGGTATCTATATTGTTTCTTATTTAAAAGCAATCTGGTCTTGCATGTCACTGGTCTGACTACACACTGGTCTGCGGATGACCTGGTCTACAGTTTTGCAATCAGATCTGCTTAATCCGAGCACAAGTAAACCAAAATCTGTTGTAATGTTTACAAACGGCTTGAGGTGCACTGTCTAAGCATCAACAAGTATGCAAATTAACTAACAAGTATGCAAATCAAAGCCAAGGTCCTCTATACTACCCATATGCTTACTGCAGTTTCACACACTTTGGGCATCTCCTTCCCAGTGGTACACTATTCATGCCTTTAAACATATGGGCAACTGGCTGGATTCAACAGTGATTACCTGGTCGGGTACTGGATGCTAGGGCCTACAAACTAGCCCAAGATCCAACTGATGGCCCAAGTGCTACAACCCTTGTAGATATGGAGGAGGCTGCAAGCATACTGGACTCCAAGAGAGTGTTGGTAGAGGCCTCAGCCATGCACACAGTTACCAAAAGGGACTGCAAAAACATCTCCTCTCCGATGACTATCATGAGTCTGGGCAGACTGACAGAAAGCCAATGATTATTGTCTGCGACCCTAACATGCTAAGGATGCTTCTCCCTTCGTTTATGAGAAAGGCTGCAATCAGTGAAATCGGTGGTCATTATACTATATGAATGCCCCTGACACTCCTCTTTTTTGTTTAAGTACCTAGCTAACACCTCAGCCCTACATCTAATAAAGCAGATATTAAAATGAGCACAGTGGGGACAACTTGGCACATCATGTTCCAGGCCTGAACAAAAAAAAAAAAACAGAGTACAAAAGTCTTGATGTGGAAACTGCTTTCCACACATAAGTCAAGTACTTCTCTTAAAGAAAATCTGATTTAACACTACAATGAACAGAAGTAAATGGTTCCCCAACAGACTACTTAGGTTTGAAAGTTCTCTGGCATGGACTGACTGGCACACTCTATGAACTGTATGCTTCAGGCTCTGATGGTAAGAAAGAATTGAAAGCATGGCATTGCCCAATGACCCTTATACCCAGATGTCCAGACATCAGTGAGAGGGGATCAGCTGGGCCTGGGGGGGGGTCTCTGGTATTCAGGAAGATCACAGGCTACCACAGCAAGGATACCCAGGTTATTACTGCAACAGTCAAACACAATGAATATCTGACGGGCCTTTTACTGATCTTGCTTCCTGTAACTTTTCAGTTAGGCTCTATTACCTTGAACACACTCCTGCCAGATGTCAAAGATGTTGTGATGGCAAATCTTGTAATGGCACATTATACATTTCCTAGACTTTACCAGTATAAAGCTGGTTTTCAACAAAAGGCTGCTGCTTGCTGCAATACAATTCCCCATATTACGGATTCTGAATAATAAGTAATAACTCAATTTACATTCTTGGATCAAGAATCATAAATGTTATTACTTTGTGACTCTGCAGTATTTGAACATGGTTTTGCTATACTGTAAAAAGGTCTGTACTGGTCTGATTACATTACATTGCTGTGTACAAATTCTATGCTGTCTGTGATCTAGATTATTGCTGAAAGTTAAGAAACAAAAAGTAATCATGTTCAGCTACTCTCCACATACCATAACCAGTGTTAAATATGAGATATGCACTCAGGGACACTGATGCCAGGAAAAGCTTAAGGCAGTCATCTTTTCTGTCAAGCCACATCTTCAAAAAGCATAAACAAAGAAATGGCAAGTTAGGCATGATCTCACAGCTGTGTGATTTACCTGACAAAGACATTCTTGGATCTCTTCTCAGATTCACTGAAGAAAAGAAAGCATCCAAAATGAATAAACACACTACAAATAAGAGTAGGATTATGAGGACAGAAAAATAAAGCCCACATACACTGTGAACAACATAATAGAGAATGCTGTCTAGAACAAACAAAATGTTTTTCATCATACCAAGAAATGATGTGCTGTACTGATGCCGCTGTATCACTTTAAGTGGCTAAATCTACTTTGTGATTTACTACACCCCAAAAAGGTCTGATGTGGGCCACCATACAGATATAATTATGTTTTACAGCCAAATATGTTGCAGTTCTGACAAGCACTCCACTCTCTGTATTCTCATATGCTACAGTCATACTTCTCAACCTCTAAGTGCAAGAAATCTGGACAAAGCTTAAAATACCTTGGGGGCTTTTCACTTGAAGAGCTGAGGGGACAGGTCACTGGTTGAACCAGCTATGCTTTTGAAAATACCCCACTTTGGGCATCTGAAAAAGTGACAGCTTTAGCTCTAAACTAATGCCTAGAAATTATGTGGTTCTATAATCTGGATTACACTACCATGAAATGATCACAGGTGAATCTGAATTTGGGAAATGACACTTGCAGTGGATGCTTTTCAGTGTTTTACTTTTGTGAGGACTGGGCCCCCTGCAATTCTTATTTATTAATTCTACAGCTATCGCAGTTCAGGATAAAGGGATGTGCAGCAACCATCTGTGTCATTTCTGTTTTTGCATTAATGATGCTTTTAACTAGTGCATTTATTACTTATCTGCCAGTTAACTGAACTGCTTTTACGGATGCTTTTCACCCAAAGCACTATCATTTTATGAGTGCTTATTTTTTATTTTATTTATTTATTTTTGTTTAAGTATTTTGCTGGAATTAAAAAAAAAACAGAATATATGGCTAGCTAAAAGATTAGTTTGATGACATCAGTCTCTGTGGGATTAAAGAAAACAGCTGCAGGCAAACTGAAATGGGCAAGCCTCCTCCCTTTAACAGATGACCGCTTAATCCTAACTATATTATCTGTACGTTTCAAGATTCTGTATCAGTTTTATATTAAGAATGTTTTCATAAGACTGCATGGTAGATCTAATCATGATAAGATATTCCTGTCCTTGGGAATGAACAACAAGTTTAAAGACCTAAAATGGCAATGTGATGAAAGTCTAAACTAAGAAAAATGTTTTTACAACCAAAATTATGTCAAACGGCCAGTATGGAAGAATTAATGTTAGAGAAGCACTGCCAAGTTCTACACTTAAGGAAGCCCTGAGACATGCCATTATACCAACACAATCATTCTCCCTATTCTTCCAGTTTTCCTATCTTTTAATATAAAATCTGCCTAAGGACCCCTAATAAATTCACTATACATTTTTATTACCAACCACACCAGAGACCACAGACTGCAGCCAGAGCTACAGCAATCAGTCTGTAGTTACAAGAATAAGAAAATAAGCTCTGTTTGAACATAGGCAAATGTGTTGTATATAATTAAAGTAACCATTCCACAATACAGGAGGACACCAGACTGAGTGCATTACTTGCTGGGTCTTTCGGCTTATCCCGGTTAGGGATCGCCACAGCGGAACTCCGGTCCGCTAATGTTTGGTAGTGGATTTTTACATGCCGAGTTACCAGCCCTGACGCACAACCTTCAACGAAGGCACGCCCCTTCATGCATGCCTCCACACAAAAGACGCTCTAGCTGAGAATCGAACGGGACAACGTCTTGCTGTGTGGCGACAACGCTACTGCAGCACCACTACCGCGGGAGACTGAGTGCATTACTACTGGTATACAAAAACTGCACCTCTGTAAAGTTTCATGCAAACAAATATAAACCTGAATGCTGTTTGCCAGCAGTATCTAGGAGTATGGAAGGAATAGATTATTCTTTCTGCATACTAACTACCCACCCACCCCCCCCCCAAAAAAGAAAAAAACAGCAGGGAACTATTTGCAATGCAAAGTTTAACCCTACCGGTCAATTTTTTTCCCCCCAAGTTTTAGTCTTTAATATAAAAGTACCAAAACAAGTAAAAAAGCCACCACATTAAGACCCAGCAAAACAGAATCTTCAGTGAGTAATATTTCAAGAGGATCATGGGATATATGCAAATGTCCCATTAAGGACATATATTCCAGCTCCATGGCTTCAGAAGACCCACTGATTTTTTTTTTTTTTTTTTATACTTTTTCCAAGTCTTTACTGATGCATTCAGGACAATAAAGGCAACCGCCACTAGTTACTGACATGACATTTTGCCCTTCTTATGGGTTTGTCAGAAAAGCACTGAACCCCGATTTTCTGACATAATTTGGTATTGTAAATAGGTTTGTAAAATTCACACGTCAAGCTTAGATTTTTTTGACTGAGACTGCTACGACTTTGAAATTCACTTTCCTCAACATACGTCTACATGGGAGTCAGATGACAAACCCACAGAAGCAAGAGGTTTGTTTCAGTTTGCATACACCCAGTTCTTTACCCTATAGTGCTGGACAGACTGATGTCAGCTAACAATTCTTTGAGGGGTAGTCATATATTCTGTTTTTTATTCCAGCAAAAAGAACTATACATATAATACCACTGTTGATTATTACAATACATTTTTTATGGCACCTAGCAGAATTATTTACTTTACTTCCACCAAAGAAGTGTCAGAAAAGTTACCAAGGTAGCTATCTACATTTCTTAATAGTGTGAAGTGTAAAAATGTTGACTCATTGCAGGTTTTTCTGCATTCATATCGTAACACAAGAACCTGTAAATCCAAAATGTGCATAAATACAAGCATAAACATACATGAATACAAATACACATAAATCTGTGTAGAAAAGACATTCACCATATAGGAAAAGGAATGGGGTGAATGCAGTGACACTGTGTATGTAAGCCACACACATTTAACATAAGAAATGGTAAACAATAATTTAATCAGCCCACCATGCAGAGCAAAAGGGAACATACAAGGAAAAGAAAAAAGTCTTAATGCACTATTACTTTACATTTTTTAAACAATACATTATTACAGTAGATTATGATTCTTAGAAGTGGAAATAAGTAACACATTGACTTCTGAATCTTTAATACACACACCAGCGGTGTAAAGGGATAAAGCCATGATTACAGCCATGGCAACCAGAATTCAATTAGTGGCTCAGGTGCTTGACAGCAAAGGCAGGAAAGGTGTGTGTGTGTGTGTGTGTGTGTGTGTGTGTGTGTGTGTATATATATATATATATATATATATATGGGGGGTATGCAACGTTCAAGGCACAGTCATGTGATTCCATTTTACTGAAGGAGACCAGGGAATATCACTGCAATGTGTTACCTGAGGTTGGCTGGGGCATCCTGGTGACATTGGCCACTTGCAGAAGTGAGCAGATGATTAGTGATGATGCCCATTACATGCCCCACCATTACAGGGTTACTAGGTATTTGCAAGGGGGGGACACTGCATCAAGATGCCGTGATCTCCTTTCTGGTCCCAAATATGACTTAGCAAGTCGAGTGGTGAGTTGTGAATGTTTACAAGCCCAGCAACTGAGGAGTCGTACTAGAAGCAGCTGATGGTCAGCAGCGAGAAAGTGCAAAATAATTTTACAAAATCTATACATCTCTAGCTACAGATATCTAAACAAACGTATAGACAAGTGCAGACAAATATATATTTATTTCTTTTATTTTACATTTGTTGACCGTGTCTGACTGAGCTAAAGCCCTTTTTCAGCAGAGGCCCGGGATAAAACACCAAACAGTACAAACAATTTTACAATTCCAGGGTCGCTTAAAAACACACACAGTGGTACATAATGCTTAAAAGACAAATGTCAAAAGAAAATAACTGTACTGTGATAACTATTACAGATACAGATGCATAAGAAATTACATGAAAAGCATTGGTAGTCTGATGTTTAGACTAGTTGCTATGTGATAAATGAACTGTACCAGTATCATAAAAGGAGTCTGCAGTTAAGGAATGGGAAACATAGTGAAGAGGTGGCTAGGGGACAAAGGAAGGAATAGTTTAAAAAGGATAGAGGATGATTATGAGAGGGAAAATTAAGCAGAGATGAGAAAGTTGGTTAGTTTGTTAGAACAGATATATTCAGGGAGGCTGAGAGCAGTTGCAGGTCCAGTGCCTTTTAAAGTACTCTTTTCTGGCAGATTTAAATTATTTAGGATGTGTAAGAGATCTGATTTCAAGTGGGAGTTTGTTCCATGCTAGAGAAGGGTTGTAGTTGTATATGTTACAACCAGGTTTAGACTTGGGTTTATTCATATATAATATATCTTGGGCTGAGCTCCTGAGATGCCTTGTAGGGGAATAGTGGGAGATGGAGCATAGAGCTGAACAGTAGGCTGGCTGAAACAGAATTGGCCCCTAGGCATGAGTGCGTGCATGTGTGCGCCTTCTGTGGAAGGTAGGGCGCCAGGCTGGTAACTCGACACCGTAATAAACTCCACTGCTAATCATGAGAGGCAAGTGATTCGCTGTGGTGACCCCTAACTGGGAAAAGCCAGAAGAAGAAGGGAGGGACAGTGGTGGAAGTTATAGTTTGTTGAGCTTCAAATCTAACTATCCTGTGATAGGTTGACTCAAGCTTAGCAAGGTGGAATTGAGATATGGGTGTATTTGGGAGCAGTATGTCAAGCATGGTAGTAGATAGGCATGTGTGAGGGTGAGTCCATCTTCAGCAGTGAGAATTTTTTTATTTCTATACAGAAGTCCTAGTTTCTGATGGGTTTTTCTGATACAATTATTTATGTGAAGGTCGAATTTTAGCTGATCATCAATGGTAACACCGAGGAGTTTTGTGCTGGATTCAGCTTCAATGGGTATTGAATATGCACACAAATGGACACTTATTACACAAACTCATGTAAGTAATGGGGTGAATGCATCACCAGAGCACACCTATCTGCGATAAACAACGATAAATAATATTGTAAACAATCCAACTGGCATCATATGAAGGATTTAAAAAAAAAGAGCACAGCAGTATTATAATGCACTACACATACACATGCATTACATAGTATTGATTATAATAAATTTGTCAAAAGCATCAGGTGAAAAAAAACATTAACAAGTACTATGGGTCCTTTATTCAAGATGTGAAACATGAATTTTTGTACCTACAGCTTGTACTGTTAATAGTGGAATTATTTACTGACTAAAGTTCCTAATAAACACATACACATATACACTATGCACCTTAGCAAAAACATCTATAGTATTAAAAAAAAAAAACAAAAAAAAAAACACAAGATGAATATATTGGCAGAATTAACAGGCATAAATGATATTTGAAAACAGTAAATTTAAAACTGATTTTTATACATCTGTTTTTTTCTTCCTTGCTTATTCATTAGAGCTGTCAAATAAAATAAAAAGGTGTTTCTGCCTACTGCTTGGTGGCAGTAGTGACTTGTACACAAAGTCACAGAAACCTGAAGCATCTGCCATAATATGCAGGTGGTAATTACCAACAAATGTTAAGTTTCTGTACTATAACAATGTGATAGTAATTATAAACAATTCAATATTCATAACAAATGACTGGTGACCAGTGCATTTCTGAATTTCATAAAAAAATCATAACTTCATTACAAATGCCCTCCTGGCTTTTGAAGCCTGTTGGTATATAATCCATGCTGTATTATAACCTTCCTTTCAGATCTGTAAATGTCAAAATGTGCACCACAGAGTTTTGGCATATAAAGCAAATTAACAAAATCAGTAAACATTCTGGGTATGTGAAATGCAAACTAAATAGCATCAGCTAGTGATGATTATATTCCTGTTTACAGAAATAAGGGACCAGCTTCATAAAAGCCCTCTGATATTACACAGAGAATGGCATGCAAAGCCCTTTCAGATTCATAAACCCACTAATGCAACGGGGTAAGATCATGCCAAGACTGTGCAATCTTGCTTCAAATGCACCAAGTTCCTACCCACTATTTTCAGAGCTAACCTCCCCCCATCATATACCACTCACCACACTAATGCAATCCCCACAGGGCCAGGCAGCACGACCTACAGGACAGCAGTGGTGGACGGCAGAATGATGCTGCACAGACAAGCACAGAAGTTTACTTCCCCTGCAAGCAGCAACACCTTCGTTGCATGGAATGAAATTCCTTATTATCAAGAAAGTTCCCTTTATTGTACAGGCAAGCCTACTATCACACATTAACCTGTCCTGCCCCCTCACATCACACACACAATAAAATGTCTGCAACCATCTGCCACTGGGAACTCGCACATCATCATATTCCCTCATTATGACAACATGGTACTGACCCTAGTGTACTGCATTGTAATAATGCTTTAATCATTCATGAATTAGTCACTGATGCTGGTGACATACAGTGCTACACAGTAAATACTGCACAGCATTTCTTACCAAGTAGCAACTACTACTGCTTGGTAAGGCATGCTGTGCAGTTTCAGATGCCTTACTTAGTAATACTGTGCATGGTGCTGTCAAGCTACATATGACTAATGGTTACTCCTGAGCACAAAAGCACCTGGAATGCATCCTGTGCATCACCACCACTCAGGATACCAGGAATGGGACACAATTCATCCCCAATATGCCCCACTTTACATAGGGCACAAGTTGCATTTACTAATATCTGCACCCAGGGTAAAAGATTGCATACATACATACAAATATTTCAGGCACGGGCATTAATGTCCTTCTAGCTTGCCAAAATACCAAAACACTTGTTCCCATAAGTGTCCAGGCTGTTCTTAAAAAATATCTAAACTAGCACTTGCTTTAATGCAGTTTGGTAGTCTATTCCATGCATCAGCTACTCTGTCATAGAACCAATAAGTACACTTTTCATTTCTACAGACTCTTCTACATAGGTTGTCTGATGATTCTGTAGTACTTTTTGTCTCTAAAAGCCCTATATACCTGAATACGTTCTCCATTAGATATCTGTAAGAGACACTGTACAAGTTCAGATATTTTAGTCTTTCATAATAACTTAAATTTTCACATCCATGGATGCCCTTGGTACATTTCCGCTGTACCCTTTCCAGTTTACGCATGCTCGTTTTCTTATAAGGTTACTATATTGTTATTCCATACTCAAGTTTGGGTCTAATGTAACTAACAAATAATTACTTCATCATTTCTGATTTTGTAGACTTTATAAATGTTTTTATACAACTTATAGTTCTATAAGGATCATTAACTAATTGGTTGATATGGTTAGAAAAACTCAAACTGGTCCCACCCATACACCCAGGTCCTTAAATGAGTCTGCAGTTTCAATCACTGTGTGCTGTATTAAATATTCACCTTTCAGATTATGTCTCCCAAATCTCATATGGGTAGTTTTTGATGTATTTAATCAGCATATTATTTTCCTGTGCCCAAATGGTCAATTTATTCAAGTTATTTTGCAGACATGCCTTATCTGTAACACTTGTAATCAAGTTTAACCAATTTCAGGTCAGCGGCATATAGACTGTAGAACATCTCAGATGAAAGTTAGGTCGGAAAGGCAATCTAAACAAGTAAAGGCCTAGGACAGAGCCCTGTGGGACACCCTGACTGTAACCAAAGATTTCACCTGTCCCAGTTGCTGTATGATACTTGCAATGTCCCATCTGTAAGCCATGCAGCTATCCATCTTATCAAGAGTACATCAATACCTAGTTGTTCTAATTTATCGATCAGTGTTTTGTGCATGACCCTGTCAAATGCCGAAGTTAAATCTATATAAATGACTTCACAGCACAATTTTTCATTCATAGCTGTTGTTATATTGTTATATAACATATTACAGTTGGTAATATATCTATTTTCGACATATGCATGCTGATATATGGTTTCAGGTCCCACCCTATTCAATTCTGACAATAACTTATCCAATATTACCTTCTTCATTATTTTTCCACAACATGAAAGTAGACTTAAGAGTTTATATGACTCTGGGTTTGTCATACTCCCCTTTCCCTTAAATACAGGTTTAATAAGTGCCTGTCTCCAATCTTGAGGAATCTCCCCATATTTATATAACCTAGTGAATAATAGATATTATGGTACTGTAAGATCTTGCTGAAGTGTTCTCGGGTCACTGTTATTAATTCTGTCTCCTCCCAGTGGTTTGCTTGGATCCAGTTTGCGCAGTTCTTTTTCAATATAATCTAATTTGATTCCAGTATCTGAGGTTACCTGGATGTCACTAAGACAACTTATCACCCGTTTTGTGGAGCCAAACTCTTTTGCATAAGATTTTGTAAATATATCTATAATCTGTTGTGTCTGAGAATAAATTTTAGAATCTGCACACAGTTTATAAATTTGTGTCTTTACTCCTTCCACATTGTCACTTGTTTGTCTCTAATTCAAATAAGAAGAAGGCTTGGGGTTTCATTCAGATGCTTTAATACACAGAAACACATCAGGATGGATAGCAGCACCTTTAAATACGAACAATCTAGTTAACAAAAAGAGCTTGCATACATATATGCTTACATCTCAACAGCTAACTACAAAATGGCAGTCAGGCTCGCACGTGCTCAGTGTGCATACACTTGTGTAAGCCCTTGGACAACTTCTTATAGGTATATACACACACACTGATGTACACACATTTTGTGCATCTATAAAAAGGTTTCCTATTATGCTCAATATCTTTATATAAATTTTCTCCAAATTTTTCTTGATCTTGTCTCACATTATGCATAATCTGTTTGTCCAGCTTATTTCAGTTTTAAAAAGTTGTAGTTTGACCTCTCTTCCATTTCTTATATTTTTGTCACTCACCTTAATCAGATATCCTGTTCTTATGGAAATATATCCCCCTAATGTTGTATGCCTACATCCTGATGTTAAGCATTTTTTTTTTATTTTTTGCACTCAGTTTCTCTTTCAAAATGTTCTATATTCCATCTGCAGTTTTTCCACTGAACACCTCACTCCAGTTAGTTTATCACAAGTGACTGTTTTGCTTCCATATAATCTGCAATTAACCTTCTGTGCATTGGTTTAGATTTCAGTTTGGCAGAATTATCTAGCAACAAATTAACCTTTATAACACCATGATCACTGCACATCAATGGTGGTAAAACTTGACTTGAAGTAACAGGAATTTTTTTGAAACACAATGTTCTACTGCGGTAGCGGTGTCGCCTCACAGTAAGACCTTGTCCTGTTCGATTCTCAGCTAAAGCGTCTTCTGTGTGGAGACATGCATGAATGGGCGTACCTTCGTTGAAGGTTGTGCGTCAGGGCTGGCAACTCGTCATGTAAAAATCTACTGCCAATCATTAGCAGACCAGAGTTCCGCTATGGCGACCCCTAACTGGGAAAAGCCGAAGGATACAACAACGTCTAGTATGTTCTGTCCCCTGGTAGTTTTTTTTTTTTACAGTCTGAAGCAATTGTTGTTCCTGAATATACTTTGTGAATAATTTCCTTACTAATGTTGTTGGATCAATATTATTTCAGTCTGTTTCTGGTAAATTTAAGTCTCAAGCTAATATTATTTTCCCCCCTGTGTTTCATGCAGGAAATGTATGAATTCCTCTAGGTAATCTGTACTTGCCTTTGGTGGCCTATACACTCCAACAATTGTTATACGTTCCAGGGCTGTCTTTATTGTCACAGTTACACAGTCTACAGTATTGGCATTATCACTGAACATGCAATAATCACAGGTCTCATAACTATCTTTAATCCCTACCTTAACACCTCCACCTGATTTTTTTGTTAGAATGTCTGTTACAGTAAAAACATATATACGCTAAAAGAACTGGTTTCCACTCATTGTTCTTTAACCATGTTTCACAAACAATAACATCAATTTTATCGGAATGCAGCAAATTTTTCAATAAAAATATGCTCCTAGCATTAACAACCATCAGAGACACATCAAATGTGGTTATCTGTGAACTGTTAAACTTATGACCTTGCATAAATCCTGCCTAGTGTTTGTCAAATACTGTAAAATATCTGCTGCAAAAATTCTCTTCCCTGATCTTGACAAATGCATGCCATCCTGTCTGAACACGTGTGCCCAAAACTAGGCTTGGATGCTCCACACATTTCCATTTTTTTAAAACAAAACATGCTTTCCATGTAAGTATTTACCCCAAAAAATCTTTTCATTCACAGTGACCTAATTTCCTTTCTATAGCTGATTTGTGAAAAATACATTCTAACACCAGTACAAGCTATACTATCCCAACTAAGATTCAGAGAATCCTTACGGATGAGATCATTTGTACAGACATGTAAAAAAAACATATCCATACTTCCTTACATCAAGGCGTACCAAGGCTTGTCTCACTTCTTCTATTTTTGCTCCTGGCAAGTACAACACTATCCAATGTTCATTATCTTCTCTGCAAATATAAATATCAGTTCCTCTAATAACTGAATCTCCAATTACAAGAATATCTTTGCTGGCCAGCTCTGAAGAATCTTTCAGCTTCTAATACAGTAATACCTGCTCTATCAATTGTTATGAAGGCTAGATCTTCATCACTATTAGTCTTACTAATCCCACAGTTTTCATTGTGTATTAAATTTTTATCCAGCTGGCATTGTAAATCCACAACTTGAGTCATCTAGTTAACATCAGTCTTTCTCTTCTTTTTTCTTACAGTAATGTTCTTCAGTCCTTCCACATGTAATTTTGATTTGTCTCTTTTTTTCTACCCTCTCTTTTGAAATGGAAAAATTATGTCTTTTTTTGAAGACTGAAGGTTTTCTGAAAATGTTATTCCCTGCAACCTGTGTATTACATAACAAAGCAATGTCTTTTTTAGCACATATTCTATTTACTTTATAGACATTAATCAGTTTCTTTTTCTTCCTTATTTGTTCTGAACTTCTTCTTTTCTTTCTTTGCTTCCTTCTAAACAATCTGGATCCTCAGATTGCTGAATACTTGCATCCAGAATTCCAGAGTTGTCAGAGGCATCGTCTTGTTTCATAGGGATTGAATAATCTTTACAGACAATAGATGCATTATTTCCTAAATGTGTTCTATTTGTTCTTTGCCTAACATTATTTACCTCATCAGTCCAGTCATTAATATATGAAACAACATTCTCCACGCTGTGCCAATTGCACAATCGCAATCAAGTCTAGATTTACTTCTAACAATGGTAAGCAAATCATCAGTCTTTTGACACAAGGAACACAGATCACCAGTATTAATAGCTATTACCTTTAAATATGCAAAGCATTTATTACACTGTATAAGATATTTGTGCATTAGCAAATCATTATCTGAATACTCATTTAAGAAATCCCTATTCGGCTTCAAACAAATAAAATATTGTAAAAGAAAAGAATAACCAACATCAGTAACTTTTAGTTATGTACTTACCATAACTTCGGATGTATGGGATCCATCTCGCCTACATTCATAACTGATGGGCTCGGAGCAGATCCATCGGCTCCAACTCGGCCAACTAGTACACTAGAACGAAGTCTCTTATTGGCTGGGCTACCCTCTATCCCAGGATGCACCACACCTGCTTCCCCAGATCTTGTTTGTTCGCTTTCATACTTACATGCAAACACAGAAAAAATAGTAGTTACTACAACCAACTAAAGTCCTTCAAGAGAAGATCTCCAAATGGAACTACATTTCCTCTAAATCCCCAATGGAAGGGGGAAGGAGGGCGGGTACGTATGAATGTAGGCGAGATGGATCCCATACATCCGGTTATGGTAAGTACATAACTAAAAGATGTAATGGGATCCTATCTCGCCTACATTCATAAGTGATGGGACAGCGTCCCTAGCGGCTCATTGGAAAACACTCCTGAGAACTGTGGAACCAAAGGAAGCCCTGCCTCGAGAAACCACATCTAGTTTGTAATGAGAAATGAAAGTGTGCGGAGAAGTCCAGGTAGCCGCAGCACAAATATCATCTATTGATAATTTGGAGTGAAAAGCTACAGAAGTAGCCATTGCCCTGGTAGAATGAGCCTTGACTGGAAAGGGAAGCTCTTTGTTAGCCTGTGAATAAATGAAAGAGATGCAATCTTTAATCCATTTAGCTATGGAGGTTTTAGCTACTGGTTGACCCAATTTGTTTATCGCAAAGGAAACAAACAGTTGATTTGATTTCCGCGTCTGAACGGTTCTATTCAAATAAAAACGCAGTTGTCTATGGACGTCCAACTGATGAAGAATATATTCTGCATTATTAGAAAACTCGGGAAAAAATACAGGGAGCTCTAGAGTCTGTCGAATACAGAAAGAAGAAACTACCTTTGGTAAAAAGGAGGGATTTAATTTCAGGGACACTCTATGTTTGTGAAATATCAAATAAGGAGGATCAGAACAAAGAGCTTGAAGTTCTGAAACCCGCCTGGCCGAAGCTATGGCCACTAAAAAGGCAGTTTTCCAGGATAGAAATTTCAAATCGCAGGTAGCAGCTGGTTCAAAAGGGCGGGCAGTTAAGGCAGCAAGAACCAAATTTAGGTCCCAAGGGGGAACAGGGTGAGATATTGGGGGCCTAAGGAGCCATGCTCCTTAAAGGAAAGACTTACAAATAAGGAGGATCAGAACAAAGAGCTTGAAGTTCTGAAACCCGCCTGGCTGAAGCTATGGCCACTAAAAAGGCAGTTTTCCAGGATAGAAATTTCAAATCGCAGGTAGCAGCTGGTTCAAAAGGGCGGGCAGTTAAGGCAGCAAGAACCAAATTTAGGTCCCAAGGGGGAACAGGGTGAGATATTGGGGGCCTAAGGAGCCATGCTCCTTAAAGGAAAGACTTACAAAGTTTGTGAGACATTAATGAAGGTTCAAAAGAAGCATGAAAATTAGAGATAGCCGCTAGTTGAACCTTAATCGTGGAAACTGAAGAGCCCAATTGAAAAAGAGAGGCCAAGAAATTCAAAACCTCCGATACTGGGGCAGTAAGGGGGTCTATACCTCGTTGCTGAGCCCAGAAGGCGAACCTTTTCCATTTGCTGGAATAGAGTTTGACAGTGGAAGGTTTGTGAGAAGAAGACAATATGTGGATCACCTCCGGAGAGAGGGAATTGTCTCGGATTAAAGATGGAAGCGGAGTAACCATGCTGCCAACCTCAAGGACCTGAGAGATGGGTGAGACTGTCCTGACTGAAGTCAACAGGTCCGGCACCGGGTCCAAAAACCATGGACCTTCTACCGCATACCTCTGAAGGAAGGGAAACCAAACCTGATGAGGCCAGTGCGGGGCAATCAAAATCATTTCGCTCTCCAGGTAAATCGCCTTCTGTATCACCCTCGGCAGGAGGGGAACCGGAGGGAAGGCATAAAGAAGACCAGGGGGCCAAATGTGGGTCAGAGCGTCCCTGGGAATCTGTCCCTGAGAGGGGATCAGAGTGAAGAACTCTCTGCACTTCGCATTGTGGGGGCTGGCAAACAAGTCGCAGCAAGAGAGACCCCATTTGGCGAAGATTTTCGCAGCCACTCTTTGGTTGAGGGACCACTCGTGGGGTAACAGAAAGGTCCTGCTTAGTCTGTCCGCAATCACATTGGATTTCCCCGGTATGTGCGTTGCCATTAGAAAGCGGTTGGTAGCTACCGCCCAGTGCCAAAGTCTCATGGCTTCTCTGCACAGTGGGTATGACCTGGTTCCACCTTGCTTGTTTATATACCAAACCACCGACATGTTGTCGGATAGGATAGCAATCCGACCTTGCGGGAGAGCGTGATGGAGAGCTTGTAGTACCAAGAGTGCCGCTCTCATCTCCAGGATATTGATATGCAAATGCGCTTCCTGGAGTTGCCATATGCCTTGGACCGACCTGTCCAGGTAATGATCCCCCCACCCTACCTGGGAGGCATCCGTGGTCACAGTGGTAACGGGGGATTGAGGAATAAAGGGGCGCCCCTGGTCGAGATTGGATCGGAGGAGCCACCAACGCAGATCCCAACGGCAACTCTCCGTAATCATGACTAAGTGGTTCAAGGGGAGTTCCTGATAGGACAATTGAACCGACAGAAGCCATTGCAGAATTCGCATGTGGAGTCTGGCTAAGGGGACTAGGAGTATAGTTGATGCCATAGAGCCCAACACTTGTAGGATCAGATGGGCCGGAGCTCTTGATAGGGGGAGGCAGGATCTGACTTGGTTTTGCAAAACTTGAATTCTTGCTGCCGGTAAGAAGGCGCGCATTCTTTTTGTATCTAACTCTGTGCCTATAAAAGTAATACGCTGAGACGGCTGTAGTACAGATTTTTGCCAATTGAATGTAATTCCCAAGAAACGGCCCAAGGTGACCGTGGCCATGAGCGCCTGAAATAGTAGATGCTTGGAGGTGGCAGTAAGGAGCCAGTCATCTAGATAAGGAAACACTTGGAATCCTAGACTTCTCAGGTGAGCAGTCACCACTGCCAGACACTTGGTGAACACCCTGGGGGCTGTGGTGAGACCAAAGGGCAGTGCTCGGAACTGGAAATGACTGTCTCCCAGGCGGAAGCGTAAATGTCTCCTGGACTCTTGACCTATCAGAATGTGATAGTAAGCGTCCTGGAGATCTATGGAGCACATCCATGCATCCTTCTCCAACAGTGGGAGAATGGATTGAAGGGTGACCATTCGAATTTGGACTTTTCACAAAACGATTCAATGAACTGAGGTCCAAAATGGGCCTGAAGTCCCCTGTCTTTTGGCACCAAAATAATCTTGAGTAAGTTCCTGATCCGATCTGGTCGGTGGGGACAGGCTGGATGACTCCTTTTTCTAGCAGCTTTGAAATCTCTATTGCTGCCTAATCCCGCTGACTGGGTGGCACGTCCGGGATTTCCCTTAAGGGAAGGGGGGGCTTGATGAAGGGAATGAGATAGCCTCCGGTTATAATCCGGAGCACCCACTGATGGCTGGTTATAGCTTCCCAAGCTTGTGGGTGTTCCGCAAAACGACCCCCGACTGGCTCCGGAGCTGCACAGTCGGGCAACAACTCAGGGACGTTGAGTGTAGGAAGAACCACGAAAGGAATCGCGGTCTCCAGAGTTACGGGGCCCCCTGCCGCCTCTGGGGCGGCGTCTTCCTGAATCCCCCCCCTGCCTCTGGAGGGGGGATCACTGGGTGGAGTAGGGAAAGACCTCTGAGTTTTTCTGAACCACATTTTCCCTCCTCTCTGGGCTTGAAGGCCTCCGCAAATGAACACAAGCATAACCAGGCGTGTCTCCTGAGGGCAACGCCTGTTCCTCAGCTCTACTCGCCCCTTCGGCCGCATACGAAATGAGCCTCATGGACGAGTTTACAATGGAAAATAAGGTAGTCATCTGGGCGCCAACAGTGTGGGTTAGCGCCTCAGGTAGATTACCAGTGAGGGAGTCACTTAGCTCTTTAAGGAGGTCCCTTTGGAGCCTGGTAAAATGACATAAGTAATTCAGCGACCGTAAAGTAAAGGCCGCTGAAGAAAGGGTACGCTTCCCGTACCTATCCATGCTCCTGGAATTCTTATTAGGAGGGTGGATAGACGTTGAAGCCTCTGCCACGTCCTGCTGTGTGGCAGATGCCACCACCATAGCATCTACGGGAACTCCTTTAGTCAAAAATTCCTTCTGGGGGGGGGGGGGCTGAAAGAAATTTATTAGGTCTTGCAGGCACCGGTTCCACAGAATCAGGGTGTTCCCAAGCCCTTCGAGAAACCAAATCAAGGAGTTCATCGAAGGGCGGAGACACCCAGGAGGCGGAGGGCTGGGCCCCGAAGGCCTTGAGGACGACTGACTCCTCAGCGGAAGGGGTTTTGGCCTGCCAATCTCCTCTCTGTCTCAGAATCTCAAGGATATCTGAGAAAGAGACATCATCCGAAGATGATTTAGGGGAACCTTCCGCGTCATCGAGGTCAGTGTCCGATGTGACAGACTCATCTTGGGAGTCCACGTGCTTCCTCTTGCACAATTTCTTCCGTGGGGGCTCGTCCGAAGCAGTTTCGGATGGACCCCCCCGGAAGAAGGGAACCCCCGGTGGGGGTATCCTCAGGCCCTGGGGCCCCACTGTCATGGGACTGCAATACGGCAGAAGCACCAGTCTCCAGGTCTAGGGACGGTGAGGTGGAAGCCTGCTGAGCCGGCAAGGACATGGCCAGCGCGCTCCTCATGGCCTCAAAGGCCGGACCTCCAGACTCCATGGAGATCACTGGCCGAGAGGCCACGATGGCACTAGGAATTCCGGCAGCCGATGCTCCGAGGGGAAGACTAGGTACCGAGGCACCCAGTCCCAATATGTTCCCCTCGGGCCCGGATGAGGAAGTCCCAGTACCAAACCCTGAACCCGAGGACAGGGTAGGAACAATAGTCGGTGCCGATAGACCTCGAAGGGGTCTCGGTTCCGACCGTACGGCTCCGCCTTGCTCCACCATCACCGACTCCAACAGCTCCGAGGAGGTTGGAGGAGGAATCGAGTGTTTCGGAGGGGGGATCGGCTCCGAAGCCAACTGGGCCAGAGCCAAGACCATTTGAGCAAAAACTGGAGACTGGAAAAGCCTCTGAATAACCCCATCCAAATCTGAATCCGACAGTTTTGAGGATTTAGAGGAGGTAGACAAGGGTCGAGACGACTTTCCTCTCGGCTCCGACAATGTAGGGGACCGGCTCCGAAAAGGCTCCAAAACTATCGGCGCCGGATCCGGCACAGCATGAATAACGATCGGCGCTGAAGGAGCTTTCTTCGGAGCCGAGGGGGAAGAGTCTGAGCTGCACACCTCCACCGGCCCCAAAACCATCGGAACCGATGGAGGTGATTCGCCTCTCGATACTCCAACCTGCGGTTCCGAAACTAATGGAGCCGAGGAAAGAGGCATCGAGGCAGACCCTTCAACCCTCGGCCCCGAAGTCAGTGGAGCCGAGGAAGAAGAGGTCGACTTATGCTTCTTAGCAGTCGGTTCCGACGGACTTGTCGGAGCCGACGACCTTTTCTTTTTTGAAGCAGTAGGAGAAGAATCCAAGGCTTCCTCAAAAGAGGGCTTAATAAGACCCTTCAAAGATCAATTTATTTTTTCGCTCTTGAAGAACCCTAGAAGAAAAAGCATGACACACACTACATGTCTCCTGTAAATGTTTAGGTCCTAAACAATACACACATATAGAGTGACTGTCTGTAAAAGACATTTTATAGTTGCACCTAGTGCACTTCTTGAACCCTGATTTCTGCTCTTTGGACATGTCTATCAGGATATAGCAGTGTCAAAATACCAAAAATTTAGCGCCAAACTATAGAGCGCGAGAACAAAATGGCACGAGCTCTCCAGAGAGAGATTTACCTCACCAGAAAAAACACAGCAGTAAGAACACAAAAACAACGGGCAAAAGCCCTCTAACTTAAACGGGCTTTGCCCGGAGAAAAAAAAATGGAAACAATAACACAGACTTCAATAAGAAGGGCAAAGGCCCTCTAACTTAAACGGGCCTTGCCCGACAGCGATATCCAAGTATCAATCACTCACACAACAATAATACACAAAATACACAAAAATACACAAAATAGCCGTTAAAACAGCTGTTGTATTAATTTCTGAAGAAACCCCAAGGTCAAAGACCAGTAAAAGGTAAGAAAAGAACACTTAGCTCCAGCCAAGTCGAGACCACGTCCAGCTTGTAAAGTGGCAAACGAGATCTGGAGAAGCAGGTGTGGTGCATCCTGGGATAGAGGGTAGCCCAGCCAATAAGAGACTTTGTTCTAGTGTACTAGTTGGCCGAGTCGGAGCCGATGGATCGGCTCCGAGCCCATCAGTTATGAATGTAGGCGAGATAGGATCCCATTACATCCACAGAATTCAGAGAGAACTTAAATCAACTTCTATGACAAAAATCTCAAAAGCAATATACAACTAAATACTAAAGTAAGTACAGTAGTTCAGACCATGCATGTTCAAAAGCTATTCAAAAGCTGCAATTCTTTCAAGTCACGTGCCCGGTAGCCTCTGCTCACTATCGTTCACAGTTGCAAGTATTTTTAACAGTAAAGATCAATAAATCACAAACAAAGGTAAGATTGTTTAGGTATGCCCTGGATTTTCCTCTCTGCAATATGTGTGAATTTATAGCTGTCTAGATGGCTAGAGCTTGCCTATCTAAAGCCCATCACTTTCTAAAAACCAACAGTGAAATTAAAGGGAAAACAATACATGAATCAAATCTTGTTTACAAGCTATCCCTTTCTACCTACAAACAGTGGAAAACAGTGATAACAAATAAAATATAAATTCAAATAAAACTTCTCTTACCAGTCAACTCCACAGTAAACCACAAACCAAGGTAGGATTTGCCGGAACCATCATTAAAACATGCTACATTTAACTCTAAGTGAGCAAGGATTATTTTATATGCAGTTTTACATTAAAAAATATGTACATCAGCTAAAATTGTTTGAAATAAAACAAAAAACTACCCGTTAACTAAACATTATATATAATACTCATTTGTTAACCACGTAGGTCCACTAGAGAGACGGTCTCTCTTCAGGGGCAACCCAGAAACAATGTCTAGTTAAGTGACTTGTTAAAGGTCCTACAGCAGGCAAATGAAGGCTATGGGAATCAAACCCTGTACCACAGAAGCTGCAGCTCACAGCCTTAACCCTTTATGCCAAGTTCAAGAAATGCCATTTATCTCTGCTGTTATTTTTATTAAGGCACATTTACAAAGGAATCACACATAGTATGGACATTATTTATCAAAGAAGGAAAACTGTAATAAGCTAAGTCAGCTCTCACCCTACTGCTGCTTCATATCACCACTACCCATTTTCTATAGGGGGAGGGATGATGCATCAGCTGTTTCCATCACTCTCGATTCAGTGATGCTCTCCTACCTTCTTCAACAGTCATGCCAGATTGTCACAGGTCTTTTTTCACACACTATCACTTCACTGGATGCCCTAGTTTCTTCTCACCTTCTTCCTGTCTGTCCCAAATCTTCTTCAAGAAATTCTGGAATTCAATAAACTCTCTCCTTAATCCCGGCTCCAAGAATAATCCCTGCCCTGATCCTAGTAAATCTGACCTAGAACTATGCTCAGAATTTAACTCTTTCTTCATACAAACAATATCTGACCTAACAAAGACCTTCCCCAGCAATAACCCATCTGTCTCCCCATCATCTTCCTCCAATTCCCCCAATAACCCTCCCCTCAGGTTCAAGCTCAAACCTGTCTCAACTAACTTTATAAAAAGACTTCTGTCTAAACTTAAACCCTGCTCTAATGACACTGACAATATTCCCTCCACTTTCCTAAAATGTGCTGCAGATGGGATAGCACTCCCACCCAATGAGCATCATTATCAATAGATCTATTAAGCAATCTTACGTCCCCAAACGTTGGCACTCAGCATACATTCTTCCTCTTCACCAAGGAGGCAAGAATACCAACATCACAAATTTACGCCCTATCGCTCTACTCTCACCAATCTCTAAAATCTTAGAAAAGTGCATCCACCACCAACTTATGCCTTTTCTAACCCAAAACCATCTTCTTACACCAACCCAACAGTGTTTCCACCCTGGCCATAGTAATACTACTGCTCTACTCTCCTTCTTAGAAACTATCAATCAAGCCCGAGATTCAAATCACCTGGTCTCTACTGTTTTGCTTGATCTCTCTAAAGCTTTCAATACTGTTTCCCATAAACGCCTTCTCCTTCACCTCTCAAACCTGCATCTCTCATCTAACTCTCTATCCTGGTTCTCTAGCTACTTATCAGATAGGTCTCAGGCAGTCAAATGGAAAAACTCCATCTCCTCCTTCCTACCTACCCCAACTGGTGTAACACAGGGATCCATCCTTGGACCCATGCTATTTAATATTTTCATTAATAACTTTCACATTGCTATCCCAGATGCCAAAATTATTCAATAAGCAGGCGATTCAACCTTAGTCTGCTCTGCCTCAAACATCTCTGAACTGCTCCTCAAAACCTAAGCTGCTTTTTCCAAGCACTGAAAACTGGATGCACCAAATTCACCTCTCCCTTAACGCTAACAAATCCAAAATTCTCCTCTTCTCCCCCAGAAAGTCCTACTCCTATGATAAAGATACTTTCAAAGTCCTTAGTCACTCCAACTCCCCTATTGAAGTGGTTCCCTCTGCCAAACTTCTCGGTGTTACAATCGACGAATTCCTTAAGTTTGACATACATATTAAACAAAATATTAAGAAAAAACACCAAAAACTAGGTATACTATATAGGAACAATCGCTTTCTCTCTCACTCCACCAGGCACACTTTGGCCACTACCTACCTTCTGCCCTCATTACTATATGGAGCCCCTCTCCTAACCAACCTGTGATGCCCTATCACCTCCAAACTAGAAAGCTGCTACAACAAAATCTTTAAATTTGCCTTCAACAGTAAAAATTCCACCCATCATTGCCTTTCCCTTCAATCTCTAAACTGGCTAGAACTACCAAACTACCTAAACTATCTGCAGCTCACCACAACACACAGACTTATATTTCATCCAACTAACTGTTCTGCTCTAGCTAACATCCTTCCATCCTACATCCCCAATAGAACTCTCAGATCTGAACATCAAAACCTGATTGCTATCAACAAACCTAAAAGTCCAGCTGGCCAACTTCTCCTCTTTTTCACTATTGGCAAGGCTTGGAACTCTCTCCCTTCCTCTCTAACAACAGCAGCAAACTGAAAATTTCAAAACTCAGCTTTTCAAACATCTGTCCACTAAATGGAAATGCATCTGTCTTCACCCCACCTAAAAACTATCCAAGAGCACACCAATATTCTACCTAGAGTGTATCCTAGCACTCAAAATGTCCTACAACTATTTATCCTTGAACCCCTTTGTGCAAATATTGTAAAGAGATTCACAGTTTAAAACGAGTGCATGCAAAATGTCTTCTTAACTCTCTTCTCTATGTGCACATATAATGCATTTTCCCAAATTACTCTATAAGAATAACTTTATAATTGTATAACCTTTAAGAAACCTTAGTGAATTTGTTTTTGACTATTTGTAATAATGAATGTTCTTATTGTGTAAACTGGTCTCCTCAATGTATCATTTATATTTTTCATATTTTTGTAATTTGTATTTTTGGAGCTTTTCTCCCCGGGCCTCCACTGAAAACAGGTCCTCGGGGCCCAGTGAACCTCCCCGGTAATCAAACTGGAAATAAATAATAAAATAAATAAAAAAAATAACTGTCTTCTCCTACCCTGCACATGTGCTCAAACTCCAATAATCTGTTCTCTTTGACTTTCTCTGCAACAGGAGCTACTTTGGCTTCTGCATTGAGAAGTTCATATGTAAGCAATATTCCTTTTATGCATAGCCAGTTTCCTATAAAAGTGATAGCTAAACCCTGTAACTTGCGTATGTGAGGTAAACACCTTAACCATTATGCCAACCCCCATCATCTTTTGTCTGCTTAACAGTATGCATCCTACCACAAGTCTTAGGCACTTCATGTCCATCACCTACAACTTCAGCAACCACTTAACCTTCACTGCCCAGGTTTCTGTAGCATATAGTAGTACTGGCCACACCATTTGCCCAGCTTAATACTTTATAGCAACTGACACTGCAGTGTACAATGATGACTATGTAGCATTAGTCTATGTGTAGTTACATGTACAAAATATCCAACATTATAAGGAACATCAAAATTATGTGCATATTTTCGGATCTGGTTTCTTGTAAACATGCAACCTATTTCATACAGCTGTCACCTACTCACCTGGTATGGAGAATTATTTATTAAACAGCTTATTAAATGCAAAGACCAACAGATGTTCATTTTTTGTGAAACAGCTACTGACAAGATGAATCTTAATTACTAGATCGCTACTTAAAATTTTTTTTTGCTTGACTAAAATAAGAAGAAAAGTAGTTCTGAGAATGTGGCAGTTCACATTTCACTAAAACAGAATTAGTCAAACTTGGAAAGAACACTTGGAAGACAAATGACAAGGTTAAGATAAAAGCTGGCAACACCTTTAAAAAAATACCATGTGATGAATTGTTTTATCTTTAAAATAGTAGTACAAAATTAGTATGAAACTATGCTGTCTAACAAGGTTTCAAATGAAAGAGCCCTTTTGTGAAGTGAACTTTAAAAGGATGTTAGACTAATGAGCCTCTACCAAGGTATGCAAATTAAAAATAGCCACTGGATATATCAAGTTGTAAAAGTGAAGCACTGGAACTGAAAAGAGAGAATAAGATTATCTGTGACCTGAATCAAGTGGCAATGAAAACTGTTCCATGATAAAGACAGGGTCTGAAATAACCCATAATTAACAGAGAAGAAGGAACACTATTAAAACTTATATGAAATCAAAACAATGTAAAACTTGAAATAGTTCCCTTAGAAAATATTTCAGCTGTCGGGACAATATTCTGGAGCATCTGAACCATAGATATTCTTTGGTGCACTTTTCTGAACATAAAACCACAGACCACTAATATGCGACACAATACCTTGTAAAACTGACAAAGAAGAAAACGTTTAAGAATCTGATTACTTCAGGAATGGCAAATGACATTTTTGTTCATCAAAGTATGTAGAACTGAAGAGGAGAAGGTTTATAATATAAATCCCTACGATCTCTGCAAATTAAAATCACATATGTAGACAGAAGCAATCTGTTAAATTACTATGAATCCATCTCAACTGAAAATAATTTACATGCACCAAAGAACACCATGCCTGTCACATCATCTGCAGGTGACATTCATGCCATTTATTCATCTCTCAACTAGGGGTATGTCAGTCACCAGTCTGTTCATCATCTCACCAACCCATGGCATAAAGACACGCACAAGGAATTGTCGCCGCTGTCAATTTAGGTGGGAATTTGCTTACCTCTTTTAGTCACTACCCTGACCAGTCACCAAGTGAAATACAATAAATAACTTGAGTGCAATACTATAAATGCACGTATTCATTATATGTACTTCAATCAGCAATTAGTCAGAAATGAAGAGAGGGATAAGCCACTTTTTGGGTTATCCAACAGTAGAGCAGCTGTATCCCAGGGCATGTAGCACAGCCATCCCACAGATCAATTCTTTACTTAGGCTAAGAAATGCAACCACTAGATGGTCTGCCTTCTATCTCCATTTAGCAAGTTTTTCAATATCAGCTTCAAAGAGAACAGATCCTTTCACTTTGCAGTCCTGTAGCACTAACTATAGCTGGTCATTCAAGTTATTTGAATAACAATTTAACAGCACCTGCTGTTACATTTTATAACAATAATCCCACAATGAGTATATAGTGCATTCTCTTAAGTACGAATGCCATCTGGTTGGACACCTAAACAATACAAGTACACAAAATTTAAGACTGAAGTTTTTTTACAAAAACAAAGAAATGAAATGTGTCAGCTACATTTAGTAGGGGAAGACTGTTTCAAAAGTACTTTTTCTGATCACATACAGATGACAAGAGGGTGCTATTCCATTGCAGACAACATATGGGTGGAAGTTGGGGTGCTAAAACGATGAGCAGCTAAAATGTGAAAAAAGAAAAAGCAATTCAGTGTTTCGTTGGGCGCTGTCCACATCAATCACTCTAGTGCTAACCCCCAATACAGAACAAAGTATAGGTAGGCTTCACAAAATTGGTTCAAAACAAGTGAACTATGGCAAATGCTATCAAAATCCAATATCACACTATCAAACAGATAGCACTACAGCAGAAGTAAAGTGCAGTTATGTGGCAGACTTCACAAAGTACCTAAAGGTACAGAACCACTTTGACAGTTGCACAAGTACAGAGCAGAGCTATATTATACCACACACAATCTGAGAAAAAAATGTACACATTTAGTTTTCATTCCTGAAATATCTTGTAGCACCACAGATTTAAATGACTTGGAAAGAGGCCTGCAAGAATGCACAACAAAAAAGTACAGTTGTGTAGGCAAACTTGCCATAACAGTAACTGTTTGAATGATCACTGCTTTAGCTACACAGGTTGCATCTTGCTCAGATGCAACAGCCGGCCAGCTTCCAAAGATTCAAGGGCACCTTCCATACACTCAAAAAAGAAGTTATGTACTCACCATAGTGTTCCACATGTGTTGTCCATCTTGCCTTTATTCTGTACTGGTTAGGTTCGGAACCGATCCTTTGTTCTGACTCAACCGTTTACAAAAGCTTGAGGTCTTTAACTAGCTCATGGCTGAAACCCCTATCTCATGATACTCTAGGAAACTCCCCAGATCTTGTTTGCTGATATAACAACATATACTAGAAGGTCTAATTTCATGTCTATTAGGTCAGAGAAGAGGTCACAGAACATTATTTTGTCCAGCTGTAACCACTTGGTCCTCCAGGAGCCAAAGGCTGGGGGAAGGAGTGTGGGACTTAAGAATGAAGGCGAGATGGACAACAAACATGAAACGTTATGGTGAGTACACAACTTCTTTATGTGATGTTATCCTATCTCGCCTTCATTCTGTACTGTTTGGGACAGCGTCCCTGGCACCATCTTTCTCGGGTGGCTCAAGGAAGAATATTCTTCAGAACAGTGGACCCAAAAGAGGCCCTGTCCATGGAGGCCACATCCACATTGTAATGAGTGATAAAGGTACGAGGCCTTGCACATGTTGCTCCAGCACAAATGGTATCAATTGGTAATCTTGCCCGAAAGGCAGCATAGGTTGCTATAGCTCTTGTAGAATGACGTTTTATCTTTTCAGGGAGTTCTTTGTTCTGAGATTTGTAAGTAAATGTAATACAATCCAATAACCATTTAGAAAGAGTGACTTTAGACACTGGAGCACCTTTCTTAGGGTCTGAAAATAGAAATACAAACAGTTGGTGGACCTTCTGAAGTCCTTTGTCCTATGTAAATAGAAACGCAATTGTCTATGCACATCTAGTTGGTGTAGTATATATTCTGCTGTGTTTCCATAGTTGGGGAAAAAAGATTGGACGTTCTATAGATTGATTCAGATTACATTCTGATCATACTTTGGGTAGAAAAGATGGGTTTGTTCACAGGGATACTCTGTCTGTAGAAAAGCATGTAGGGTAGCTTTGTGAACAATGCCTGTAATTCTGAAACTCTTCTTGTGGAAGTGGTGGCTATCAAAAGAATGGTTTTCCATGTCAAAAACTTTAGGTCACAGGATGATGCAGGATCAAAAGGGGGAAGAATCAGATGGGATAAGATAAAATTTAGGTCCCATGGTGCTGGTGGGGCTTTAATTGGTGCTCTTAATAAATTAGTGCCCTTCAGACAGGCATTGCATAGTCTGTGGGACATTAGATTTGGTCCTGATTCACTTATATGGAAGTTGGATATCACTGCTAATTGACCTCAAATAGTGGCTGCAGCTTCATTAAAAAGCTTTGTCAAAAATTCAAGAATGGAAGCTATGGGAGCAGAAAAAGGGTCAATGCGGTTATTTTTGGCCCAAGCAGAAAATCTTCTCCATTTGCTCATGTATAATTTCCTTGATGAAGCCTTATGAGATGAGATTAAGATAAGTTTCACTGACTGGGAAAGGTTAGGGAGCCTGGCTATGTCTGGAATTGGAGCAGCCACGCTGTCAGTTTGAGGGTTTGAAGAGAGGGATGGAGCATCCCTGATGCACAAGTTAGAAGGTCCAGAACTGGGTCCAGAATACACAGCTCCTCCTGTAATTGAGGCCACAGGAAGGGAAACCAGATCTGGCGAGGCCAGTATGGGGAGACGAGTTTTAAGTTCCTTCCCAATGAGCTGGCTTTCTGAAGAACTTTGGGTATCAATGGAAAAGGAGGGAAGGCGTGGAGGAGATCTGAGGGCCAATAGTGCACAAGTGCATCCTATGGTGACTCCCCTGGGGGGATTTGGGCAAAAAAGCTGCTGCATTTGGCATTCATGGACGTGGCAAAAAGGTTGCAGCAAGGCGGACCCCATCTCCAGAAAATCATCTCCATTACTTCTTGTTTTAGGGATCACTCATGAGGCATAAGGATTGTTCTGCAGTTTGTCTGCTATCACGTTGGATTTCCCTGGGATGTGTGCTGCTATCAGAAAGGGTTGGGAGCAGGTAGCCCCACTGCCATACTCTCAGGGCCTCTTGACAAAAGGGGTAGGACCTGGTTATTTCTAGTTTATGCACCAAACAACTGACATGTTGTCCGTCTGTACTGCAATAGTTCTCAGCAGAAGAGAGTCTTGGAATGCTTGCAACGCTAAAAGCACTGCTCTCATTTTTTAGGATATTGATGTGCAAATGGGCCTTGTATCCCTGCCAAGTGCCTTGAACTGTCCATCCCAGACAATGCCCCCCCATCTGAAAAGCGTCCGTGATCTCTGCAGCCAAAGGTTGAGGGGGAAGACAGGGGCGGCCTAATGTTACATGATTGGAGTAAAATGCAAAAATGTCCCCCTGCACGTAAGGAGCTGCACGGCTCTCCGTGAATGAACCCAAAAAGCAAAAATGAGCCAGCAGCAAGTAGACTGAGTTGAAACAAAAAGTAGTTTAATAAAAACTACTCAAACAGCATAGTAGCATCCAAAACAAACCGGTTTCGGCCACGGTTGTAAACCTAGCCTTCTTCAGTGTACAGCAAGGAGGCTTATCAAAGTTGCTGTATTTAAACAAGTAGAGCCATACTGATTGGTTACAAGGTTTTTAAACATATGCTGATATACAATCAGCATAAATAATGAGAATTAATACATTCAAAATACATTATGGACCAGAATACATTCAGTAAGACTGAAATAAACTATATCCATATATATATATTTTTATACATATGAATGTATTCTAGATATTGAAACACCAATTATACATAATCCAATATCCAACAAAGATGTATCATATATGCAAGTCTTTGTTTATAAACATTCATTTAGCCCAGGATTAAATAGTGCACCCAATTTAGTTATCCATTTCTTTTCTTTTAAGTTAAGTTTGTTATGCCAACCACTCTTGTTGGTTCTATCACCAATAATTTTGTCAATAATGGTAAAATGAAATTTTGCAGTGCCATGGGTGAGTATGTTTGTATAGTCGTTGGTTATTTTCTTACATCTAATGTCACTGAGATGCTCAGAGATCGTAGTTTGACTGGTCGTGACGTCTGCCCAACATAAAATGAGTGGCAGGTGCAACAAGCCAAATAAATGGCCCAATCCGTGTTACAATTGGCAAAATGTAATGTCAAAGACTGTGTTGGTATTCCTGCTAGTAAACTCCTTGATTTTCAACATGTGCTTACAATTGACACAGTGGCCACATGGAAAGGAACCTATGAGCTTGTCACCCAAAATAGTGGTTTGATACACCTGCGGTAGGGTGGATTCATAATGATGTTTATAGTGATTGAAATGACCAGCCAAATTCTTGCCTTTTCAAAGAAAATAGGCATTTGTCAGGAATAATGTTTTAGTTCTAACATCGGCCTCCAGTATATTCCAGTTGTCCCTGATGATCTTAATAAAGTTGTTAGTATTTCTACCAAATGTGGTGGTAAATCTTAATTTATTAGACTTGATAAGCTTCTTGTGATATGTTAATAAATTAGGTCTATGTAGACCAGATGCATGATTCTGAGCCATAGTCACATATCCTGAATTATAGCCCCTCTCAATAAATCTATTATGCAAATCCTGAGCATGATTGACAAAAGTATTATTATCAGAACAATTACGCCTAATCCTGATAAATTGTGATTTAGGGATGTTCTTTGCAATATGTTTTGGATGAAAGCTGGATCGTGGAGAATCGTATTGTACTGAGGGAATTTTCTATGAGTTTCAGTTGTTAAGGTGTTGTCATTGTTTCTAGTTACCAAAACATCCAAAATGTAATAGATTTTTGGTCATAGGTAATAGTAAATTGTATTCCCCATTTATTATCATTCAGATATTCCATAAATTCCTGGAGATATGGAACATTCGATCTCCACACCATCCAGCAATCATCCAAGTATCACGCCAGATATCAATTTCTGGCAAAAACAAATTATGAGTGTCATCATAGATCATAATTTGTTCAATATATACCATAAACAGATCTGCATATAAGGGGCAAAGATGCCCCATAGCTGTACCTCTGATCTGTAGGTAACATTCCTGGTTGTAGAAAAACATTTTTAGTCAAAACATGCTCAGTCAAATTTAACAAAGAGTATTGAATCCAGGTTGGTATAATTTGGATTCATTGAGCCAAAATTCAATAGCATCAAGTCCTCCCCAATGTGGAATGTTAGTGTAAAGTGAACTTCGTCCAAGGTACAAAGCAACCATTCTGAATCAACTGCATGTCATTTACAATACTCAAAATTGAGTAGTGTCTTGTATTAAATGATCTAACATGTATTAACAAGGCTTTAAATGCATAGTTAGGAATTCAGAAAGAGGTTCAATGTCGACCCCATACCTGACACAATGGGCCTTCCAGGTGGATGTAAAAGATCCTTATGTATTTTTGGTAGAAAATAAATATATTGTCTAGTAGGATCAGTGATAGTTAAATGATAGAGTGTTTTTTTATTGATAATACCATTGTCAACAGCAGAGTTCAGAAAATCATCAATATCCTTTTTAAAAACTGAGGTGGGGTCCAGTGGCATTTTTGTATAATACTTAACATCATTAAGTTGTTTATGTGCTTCAATGTCATAATCACACCAATCTAGCACTACCACTGCCCCTCCTTTGTCTGCGTTGATAATTACCAAATCTTTATTACGTACAAGTTCCTCTAGGCAAGATTTTTCACCATCAGTAATGTTATTGGACATAGGTATCTCATAGTTATGCTTAAAATGTAACTCATTAAGCACACTTCGCAAAAAGAGATTAACAGTTGGATGCATGGGGGGAGTAAATTTGGAAGTATGATATTTGAAAGATTCCATTTGTGAGTATTCTGGATCACCTTGATCCTGGTAAAACAATTTTAGGTTGATGAGTCTGCAAAATGCAAATAAATCATTAGTGAATAAGTCTTCTGGAACAAAAATTTCTATGCTTCCTGCCCCCCCTCCTCCTCCCTCTGTGTTCCCTAAAGGTACTGACACACAGTCCACTATGGATTCCCCCACCCCCAAACGTAAAAACTATGTATCCCCTTTAGGGAACACAGAGGGAGGAGGAGGGGGGGCAGGAAGCATAGAAAAAGTCACCAGTCTTCAGAATTTGTTGGAGATATTGACCAAAAAGTAAACAATGTATGTAACATATCCAGTACTACACTAACAGATGAACAGATATCTTTACTAAATAAAGGTCTATCTTTCATTCCTGGCTTTTTTGTTCCAGAAGACTTATTCACTAATGATTTATTTGCATTTTGCAGACTCATCAACCTAAAATTGTTTTACCAGGATCAAGGTGATCCAGAATACTCACAAATGGAATCTTTCAAATATCATACTTCCAAATTTACTCCCCCCATGCATCCAACTGTTAATCTCTTTTTGCGAAGTGTGCTTAATGAGTTACATTTTAAGCATAACTATGAGATACCTATGTCCAATAACATTACTGATGGTGAAAAATCTTGCCTAGAGGAACTTGTACGTAATAAAGATTTGGTAATTATCAACGCAGACAAAGGAGGGGCAGTGGTAGTGCTAGATTGGTGTGATTATGACATTGAAGCACATAAACAACTTAATGATGTTAAGTATTATACAAAAATGCCACTGGACCCCACCTCAGTTTTTAAAAAGGATATTGATGATTTTCTGAACTCTGCTGTTGACAATGGTATTATCAATAAAAAAACACTCTATCATTTAACTATCACTGATCCTACTAGACAATATATTTATTTTCTACCAAAAATACATAAGGATCTTTTACATCCACCTGGAAGGCCCATTGTGTCAGGTATGGGGTCGATTACTGAACCTCTTTCTGAATTCCTAACTATGCATTTAAAGCCTTTGTTAATACATGTTAGATCACGAATACAAGACACTACTCAATTTTTGAGTATTGTAAATGACATGCAGTTGGATTCAGAATGGTTGCTTTGTACCTTGGACGTAAGTTCACTTTACACTAACATTCCACATTGGGGAGGACTTGATGCTATTGAATTTTGGCTCAATGAATCCAAATTATACCAACCTGGATTCAATACTCTTTTGTTAAATTTGACTGAGCATGTTTTGACTAAAAATGTTTTTTTCTACAACCAGGAATGTTACCTACAGATCAGAGGTACAGCTATGGGGGCATCTTTTGCCCCCATATATGCAGATCTGTTTATGGCATATATTGAACAAATTATGATCTATGATGACACTCATAATTTGGTGTTGCCAGAAATTGATATCTGGCGTGAATACTTGGATGATTGCTGGATGGTGTGGAGATCGGATGTTCCATATCTCCAGGAATTTATGGAATATCTGAATGATAATAAATGGGGAATACAATTTACAATTACCTATGACCAAAAATCTATTACATTTTTGGATGTTTTGGTAACTAGAAACAATGACAACACCTTAACAACTGAAACTCATAGAAAATTCCCTCAGTACAATACGATTCTCCACGCATCCAGCTTTCATCCAAAACATATTGCAAAGAACATCCCTAAATCACAATTTATCAGGATTAGGCGTAATTGTTCTGATAATAATACTTTTGTCAATCATGCTCAGGATTTGCATAATAGATTTATTGAGAGGGGCTATAATTCAGGATATGTGACTATGGCTCAGAATCATGCATCTGGTCTACATAGACCTAATTTATTAACATATCACAAGAAGCTTATCAAGTCTAATAAATTAAGATTTACCACCACATTTGGTAGAAATACTAACAACTTTATTAAGATCATCAGGGACAACTGGAATATACTGGAGGCCGATGTTAGAACTAAAAACATTATTCCTGACAAATGCCTATTTTCTTTTCGAAAAGGCAAGAATTTGGCTGGTCATTTCAATCACTATAAACATCATTATGAATCCACCCTACCGCAGGTGTATCAAACCACTATTTTGGGTGACAAGCTCATAGGTTCCTTTCCATGTGGCCACTGTGTCAATTGTAAGCACATGTTGAAAATCAAGGAGTTTACTAGCAGGAATACCAACACAGTCTTTGACATTACATTTTTTGCCAATTGTAACACGGATTGGGCCATTTATTTGGCTTGTTGCACCTGCCACTCATTTTATGTTGGGCAGACGTCACGACCAGTCAAACTACGTATCTCTGAGCATCTCAGTGACATTAGATGTAAGAAAATAACCAACGCACTATACAAACATACTCTCACCCATGGCACTGCAAAATTTCATTTTACCATTATTGACAAAATTATTGGTGATAGAACCAACAAGAGTGGTTGGCATAACAAACTTAACTTAAAAGAAAAGAAATGGATAACTAAATTGGGTGCACTATTTAATCCTGGGCTAAATGAATGTTTATAAACAAAGACTTGCATATATGATACATCTTTGTTGGATATTGGATTATGTATAATTGGTGTTTCAATATCTAGAATACATTCATATGTATAAAAAATATATATATATGGATATAGTTTATTTCAGTCTTACTGAATGTATTCTGGTCCATAATGTATTTTGAATGTATTAATTCTCATTATTTATGCTGATTGTATATCAGCATATGTTTAAAAACCTTGTAACCAATCAGTATGGCTCTACTTGTTTAAATACAGCAACTTTGATAAGCCTCCTTGCTGTACACTGAAGAAGGCTAGGTTTACAACCGTGGCCGAAACCGGTTTGTTTTGGATGCTACTATGCTGTTTGAGTAGTTTTTATTAAACTACTTTTTGTTTCAACTCAGTCTACTTGCTGCTGGCTCATTTTTGCTTTTTATGATTGGAGTAAAGCCACCATCGAAGGTCCTATTTGCAGGATTCAGTTATCAAGAGCTGGTGAGACATGGGTAGTTCCAGCATGGACCATTGAGTGAATAGTAGCCAGTGAAGTATTCTTATGTGTAGGCATGCCAATGGGATCAGGGTAATTGCAACTGCCATTGTTTCCAGTACTTTGAGGATTGTTCTTGCCTGAACTTTTCTTTTGGGTAGAATGTTTAGGATTTGGGATCGTACTACTTGAACCCTTTTGGAGGGAAGTTTTGCGACCATATTTCTTGTGTCTAAATCTGCTCCTATAAAGACAGTATGCTGAGAAGGCAACAAGACACACTTTTTGTAATTTACTGTGATTCCCAGGTGAGAGCAGAGGTGCAAGATGGTGTCTCTTGCTTTTATTAGTAGATGCTCGGTGGTGGCAGTTAGGAGCCAGTTGTCTAGGTATGGAAACACTCGGAATCCTAAGTGTCTCAAGTGAGCCGTGACTACTGCCATACACTTGGTGAACACTCTGGGAGCTGTAGTGAGACCAAAGGGCAGAGCTCAAAACTGGTAGTGACTGGCCCCCAGCTGAAAGCACAAATGACTCCTGGATCGCCTGTCCATCTTTATATGGTAGGACACATGCTGGAGATCTTTTGAGCACATCCATTGACTGCAGTGTTACCATCTAGAACTTCACTTTCTTCACTGATTTGTTTAACCTGCTGAGATCCAGGATGGGTCTTCAGTCCCCTGGTGTCTTTGGAACTAAAAGGAACCTTGAGTAAGTTTCAGATCCTATTTGGTCTGCAGGGACTGTTTGGACGACTCTTTTCTAGCAACTTTTCAATTTCGAGAGTTGCCTGTTCCCTCTGACTGGGTGGAACATCTTTAATGTTCCTTATGTTTGGGACGGGGAAGGAAAAGGGTATGGAGTAGCCTCTACATACGATTCTTTGTACCCACTTGTCTTTTGTGATTTTTAGCCAGGCTTCTGGGTACAAAGATAAGCGACCCCCAACTGCCTCCAGAGATGGACAGATGGGCCTCCTTTCAGGAGAGCTGAAAGGGCTTGCCAAAGAAGGATTCTCTGTCACCCTGGTTTTGCAGACCCCCCCTCAGCCACATGGCCAGCGTCTTCCATTATTACTTCCCCCTCTGCCCCTGGGGGAAGGCTCACCACGTGCATCTTGAAAAAAACTCTGGTATTTTCAAAACCACATTTTTCCTCCCTTTTGGCCTTTTGGATAAGGCCTATAAGGTAGGGAAAAATGGACTCCTATGGCAGACAGAGTTTTTCCTTCTTGTTCACACCTGGTTAGTGTGCCTTTGACTTTGGGCCTGAATAAAGACGAGCCATCAAAGGTGGCATTAACAAAGGAGAACTTCAAAGGCTCTGCAAAGTTACACAAGTGCATCCAGGAATGTCTCCTTAGGGAAATTCCTGAACCAGCTGCCCTACTCACTCCATCAGCTGCATAGAAAATGAGCCTCATGGAGGAGTTTACCAATGAATTCAAGGTGGAGAGCTGGGAGGACACTTTATCTGATACCCCGCAGCTATTGAACCCTGGAGAGGATCTCCTAGCTACTTCAAGAGATCTCTCTGTAACCTGGTAAAATGTGTATGGTAATTCAGGGACCTGAGTGTAAAGGTCACTGAAGAGAAGGTGCGCTTTCCGTATCTGTCCATCGTACAAGACTCTTTGTTTGGGGGATAGACAAAAGAGGATGTCTCTGACAATTAATTCTTGGTGGCCGCCGCCACCACCATAGCATCTACTGGGACACCTTTTGTAAGAAAAGTTTTATCCTAAGGGATGTAATGAATTTATTTGGTCTCTGGGTGAACAGGCTCCACTGAGTCTGGAGAATCCCATGCCTTTTGACAAACTAGATCCATGAGTTTATAGAAAGACAGAGACACACAAGTGGCGGAAGAGTGAGACCCAAAAGCCTTCAGGTAGACAGCCTCCTCCTCCTCAGAAAGGTTGATAAAGCTTAAGTATTTCTAGGATATCTGCAAATGAGACATCCTCAGGGGGTGACTGTGGGGAACCTTTCTGACTCATCGGGAAATGTGTCAGATGTGACTGACTCCTCTGGGGAGTACAAATGCTTCCTCTTACATAATCTCTTGTGAGGGACCTCTTCAGAAGGGTATTCTGAAGAGGTTTCAGAAGAGAGGGGTTCACCCAACGTCTGTGTGGATGCGGTTGTGTGGAGACAGATAACGGTGACTTTGGGGAAGGAATGACTGGGTCTGAGAGTGGAACTGCCCATGGGGACAGCGCTCTCCTCATCACCTTGAAAGCCCCGTTCCCATGGTCTGAGGAAGCTCCCAGCTCCGAAGAACTAGAAGGCATTCCTGGCACCAAGGGGTTTGGCTCCGAGGTCGATGTAGGCACCGAGCTCACCCATGCCGAGGCCCCAAGAGGCAAGTTCAGATTCGACAAATGTCTGATCTGACTGTCCTCCCTGGACCTGATCAGAGAACGTCTGCTCCTAGACTCCTCGAGCTTGGACAGCACCGAGGAAGTCAGAGCAGTAGTCAGGGTCGAAGATCCTGGAGCAGGTCTCCACTCGACGGTTCCACTTCAATCAGTTCCATGTATTCCAGCTCCGAGGTCCCAAGTCGGGTCGAAGGAGGAATTGATGTTGGCAGGGTAGGCTTAGTCAGTTCCGAAGCCCTTTGGGTCAGCTCTGACAACGATTTGGCTAGCGCCGGTATCCTCAAAAGTCTGCGCTCCATCTGATCCACATAGTCATCTGAAAGGCTCCTTGAGGGTTGAGAGGAGGGGGCTGGAGATCGTGAAATCTGCAAAATGGGAGGTCTTAACATCAGAGAAACTGGTTCCAGTTCTGGGGACCGGCTACGAGCTTGAAACACCAACATCTCCGAAACTGAATGAGCTGAGGTGGATGGTTTCTCGGGCCCAACAGATTCCAGGTCCGATGATGACATATTCAGTAACTTTTCAATTCTAAATGAGGTTCTGAAGATGAGTAAGAAGAACTTTTTCCTGATTTGTCAGACTTTGAGGTAGGAGAGGTCAGTTTTGTTGAACTCTGACCTTCTACTATGGCCTCTGAAAAAGAAGTCTGTAATAGCCCCCTAAGAATCAATTTATTCTTCCTTTCAAGAACAACCCTGGAACTAAAAGAGTGGCAAATTGCACATGACTTTTGTAGATGTACTGCTCCAAGGCAGTACACACACAGTATGACCATTAGTCATTGACATTTTTTGACTACACTTGGAACATTTTTTGAAACCCGAAGGTTTGGCATCTTTGGACTGCTATGACATCTTAAAGGTGATGAAAACTAATCAGAGTGTGTGTGTGTGTGTGTGTGTGTGTGTGTGTGTGTGTGTGTGTGTGTGTGTGTGTGTGTGTATATATATATATATATATATATATATATATATATATATATATATAAAAATATATAAAAAACAACACTGCAAAAGGGTAATTTTTTTTTTTTCAACACACACACACAGGGAAAGGCCCTCTAACTTAAACGAGCTAGCTTAACAAAGAAAAGGAAACTATAAGCAAAAAACACCCACTAAGGCAAACAACACTATCTGACCAGGCTTTACGTATATATAAATATAGATCTGTAAGTAAAACAATTCTAAGTTATCTAAATATAACACACTACTTTAAAGAGCTCTAACAACGAGCCTAAGAAAAGCATTTTAAAGCGCTTAGGAAAGCCGGGATAGGGTAGATATATAGGCCTTGAGAAAACAATGGCCAACACTCAAAACAGCCAAAAGAAAATCAAACGAACACAGCCAAAGTTGTCAACCAAGGTTAACCATTTTACTTATTTAAAGAACTATTAAGTAATCCAAGAAAAAGCTATCAAATTTTACAATAAAGACTATAGAAAGAAAATCACTTAACCAGAGCCAGTGTGAAGCAGCCGATCTTGTTTAACGGCAAACGAGATCTGGGGAGTTTCCTAGAGCATCATGGGATAGGGTTTTCAGCCACGAGCAAGTTGAAGACCTCAAGATTTTGTAAATGGCAGAGTCAGAACCAAAGATCGGTTTCGAACCCAACCAGTACAGAATGAAGGCGAGACAGGACATCATGACATCAATCATTCAGCCTGCATTGAGCTAAAGAAAAGAAAGGGTTTGGGTGACAAGCCCTTCAGAGTTTTTATGCCAACAGAGATAGGGAGGCTAAAGCACTGAAATGTTAAAGTCAAATACAAATCCTCACCCTGGCAAGAAAATAAGGGGGGATGGAGGGAGAGAGTGACTACTGTAGCAGTGATTACTGAAACATGTACTGTTATGGTAAAGTTTACATACACAACTGTATTATGTTCATCATTATGATCACTACTGCCGTACCCTTAGCTATATGGGTAGATTACCACAGTTTAGACTGACTGGGAGGAGGAAGGATGAGGATCCAGGAACCTCTGTAAAACGTCTCTAGCAAAGCCTGCCCTATACACAAAAAAAAGGAGTCTAATCTGTAGTGCTACATGAAAGCATGTACAGATCACCAAGGTGCTGGCTGTAATATAAAGGTTCATAGGTTGATACTAGGTTATCTGCCCTAGGGCATTTCTAAGCCTAGCCAGAGTGTGTTTGGCTTTCGCCACCATTTTAGATTAGTTGACTGTGCCTCTGTATAGTAGGTCACAGAAGATAGCCCTTTTAAGGTTAGTTTACTGTGCCTGTGTGGAGAGTCGATTATGGCACCCAGTTTGCGGTCATCTGCGAACTTGGTCAGCCATAGTCCTCTCGTGTTAGCCTATACCTCAGAGAAATATATACCGAACAAGAGAGGTCCCAGGACTGAGCCTTGTGGGATGCCACTTGTAACTGGTTTAGAGTCTAACATGGCACCTGCAATTCTGACCATATGGGTTCTATCCTTGAGCCAGTTTGCAACCCATCTTGTGACATCGGGGTTGATATTTAAGCTGGTGAGCTTATTTATGATGCCTGAGTGGGGTATTGTGTCGAAGGCTTTTGCGAGGACCAGGTAGGCTGTGTGGACAACCTTCTCTTCATCTATGGCCTTGGAGACTGTTTCAAAGAAATCAACCAGGTTCAAGAGGCAAGATCTGCCCTTAACAAAGCTGAATTGGGTAGGATCCAGTGTCTGGAGGTTCCCAATGTCTTTGTTTATGAGTTCCATGATGATACGCTCCATAGCTTTGCAGACCGGGCTAGTCAGGCTTATAGGGCGATAGTATCCAGGGTCCGTTGTGGCACCACCTTCGTGGAGTGGGACCACTGTTGCTGTACGCCATTCCTTGGGTACATATCCTGTAGTAAGGCAGAGATTGAACAGTGACTTTATGTGAGGGTTCAGTTCTTCTTGGAGCTCGTGTAAGACGTAGCCTGGGACACTGTCCGGTCTCATTGATGCTGTGTTTTTTGCTTTGGAGAGGGCAGCTCTCACTTGTGCATCTGTGATGTCAGGGAGGCTATACTCTGTTGGGATAGACATTTGCTCTTTTGGGGGGGAGGGGGGGGGTTTGCACTGAACCGGTCTGCCAGGATGTTGGCAATGTCTGTGGGTTCAGTGTATTTTTTGTCATTTTGCACTTACTCAGAGCATATCTGGGAGTTGCCACCCAAGTTCCTGACATAATTAAAGGCGGCCTTGTGATTATCATTAGCGTCTTGTGCAATTTTTCTTTCGAAGCTGGCCTTAGATGATTTTATGAGAGATCGTAGTTTCTTGCTAGTACTGATCAGAGATGCCTTCCCTTTTTGGGATTTTGCTCTATCATGTAGTAGCTTCCTCCTTCTGTTGTATTGCTTATTTATGGCCGGGGTCCACCAGACAGGTCTCCTGCCTTTGGAGGAGTGAGTCTTGGTTTTATTTGGGATAGCACAATCCATGCATATTCCTGTAGGTGTCCATAGAATGCGTTTGTAAAGGATTCTGCGGTCTGGGCCGTATTTTCCACTGGCCCAGGGGCTTTGAAGGATTCCACCTCGGTTTTGAGAAGTGTAAAGTTTGCTTTTGAGAAGTTCTTCACCGTGGTTTCCTTGGCTAGGGGTGGGGATGGGATATAGATGTCCAGTGAGATTAATTTATGGTCAGATCTTACCAATGAGGGGTATACCTCTGGTATGGAACATAGAGTCCCCATGTTGGTGATGATCAGGTCCAATATGTTTTCCCCTCTTGTGGGAGTGGTGACCAGTTGTTCCATAGCATTTGAGTTTATAAATTCTAGGAACAGTTGGGCGAGGGTGTTTGGGCTTGAGTAGTTCTCCCAGTCTATGTTTGAGTAGTTGAAGTCACCCAATATAATGGTGTTTGGAGAGACCTTCATATTCACCAGTGTTCTCAGGAAAGCAGAGTAGGGTTCCTGAGTTTGGGAGGGTGGTCTGCAGCAGGCTACAAACTGAAAGGCAGTTTTGTCCACTGTTAGTTGCACGTGGATGGTCTCTGATGCTTCAGGCAGTGCCACTAACCTGGACGTGTGGGTATCTTTGATGAATATGGATACTCCCCCTCCTTTTGTGGTTCGGTCCGAGTTTTGGGGCTGAAAAGCATGGTATGAGGTATAACCTGGTAGTGCTGGGGTGCTCTCGGGAGCCTTGAACCATGTTTCTGTTACTGCACAAATATCAATATTCTCCATACTGTGGAGAGCCTCGAGTGCGTGCATCTTGAGGTTTAGACTTCTGGCGTTGAGCAGCATTACCCTTAGTCTCTTTTTCCTTGTGTTGTCTATGGATTTGGGTTTGTCTTTTGAGCCTTGCCTAAAAATGGCACTATGGGGGTGGCAAGAGCCTTAGCCAGTATTCGAAAGCCCAGGGGTAACAGGTGCAAGCCATCCCTAGCGAAGCAGCGTGGCTTGTCGAGCATGTCATCCCAGGCTGACAGACACTGGATCCCCTTTGAATGACACCAATTCTTTAGCCAATTGTTAAAGTTGATCATTTTGTCTTTACACTGTGGCATCATTCTTGTTGAGGGTAAGATGCTACTCAAGGTCAGGGTCATACCGGCCTGGGCTACATGATCAGAGAAGCTCCTCTATGTCTCTTTTCATGTAGTCCAGGGAGGTACATCTCATGTCATTCACACCAGCATGGACAATGACGGAGTCATATTTGTACCTGCTATGGAGTGACCTGAGTGCTTGTGTTATGTGGCGGATCCTGGCACCCGACAGGCAGCTTGCAGTGACCTTCTCCTTGTTCAGTCTGGTGAGTGGGACGTCAGTGTGTGGATACTCTTGTGGGATAGTGGTTGCTTGGATGTCTGCTTTGGAGGTCTCTGCTGCTTGGGCAGATTTTTATTTAGAGCCTCCGAGTATATTTTTGTGTGTTTATGTGTTTGGTTTGCTGATGCGATAGGTCTATGTGAGACTGGATTTGTGGTGTGTGTGGTTACCTTCTCCTCCTGACCGACTGTGCCAGTACTGGGTTGAGAGAGCTCAGCCTCCAGTTTGGCTATATAGTTGCATCTGTCACATATATTTGAGCTTCTTGGGAGGAGGAGAGGGTGGTCTGTGTACATAAGGCAGTTGTAACATTGCCTCAAGATTCCCAGATTCACCAGCTGGACTGAACAGTAAACCCGAAATTGACCTTTGGACATGCCAGAATAGTATAAGGAACTACTTTTTGATTGATCAGAAAGGACCACTAGGGAGCCAAGTACTTAAAGGGAGTATAAGAGGGTGTAGTGCTTTAGTTTATTAGTGTTTACTTATAAGATAACTTATACAAGCAAGTGCAGGGCTTTGGAATGAAAATAGAGTGCTTACTTTGAGATTTAGAACAGTTCTAAGGGAAAAAGTGAAGAGCAGACTTTGTGGAGCCGGAAATACTTTAAACCTGTTTAAGCAGCGCTGCCCGATGTGCAAAACCACACAAATGGGGGTTTTAAAGCAGGAAAACTGAAACAGATAGGAATTGACCCAAAATGGCCAATAAGCTACTAGTTTCAGGGCTGAGACCACTTCGCCAGGGACATATAGGCTGCTCAAAGCTCCCCACTCTCACTGGTGAACAGTGAAGCTTCCTCCTATCCAAGTAAGGATATGGCCAACAGAGGAAACTATACCACAGTCCAGAATTCAGCAAAGCCTGAAATCTGGACTAATCTAGTTCAGCAAGGCGGGAAAAGAGAATATTTTTTGTTTTTTTTTTTTTTTTTTTCAGGAAACTGCAGAAAAACACACAGAAAACACTGTAAATGCTATAAACAGGCTAGCACACTTTAGTGTGTAGCCTACAACAGTTATACAATACAAAAACGACTTAAAATGTTATAAAATAAGTGCAAAAACTGTAAAAAGCAGAAAGGCAGATGCAATTTAAACTTTTTAAAGCATAGAGCAGTTAGAAACTCGCTTTTTAGGCGGGAAAAGGCAGTCTGAGCAAAAAAACAGAGAAAAAATACTTAAATCTGGAAAAGTCTCTCTTGGGTCTCTCTGTTACCTGCATCACACTGCAGGACACCACGAGAAGCTGTGCTGAGCTGTATACTGGCGCAAAACTGCACAAATGCGGGTTTTAAAGCAGGGAAACTGAAAGAGATAGGAATTGACCCAAAACGGCCAATAAGCTACTAGTTTCAGGGCTGAGACCACTCCCCCAGGGACAGATAGGCTGCTCAAAGCTCCCCACTCTCACTGGTGAACAGAGAAGCTTCCTCCTATCCAAGTAAGGATATGGCCAACACAGGAAACTATACCACAGTCCAGAATTCAGTAAAGTCTGAAATCTGGACTAATCTAGTTCAGCAAGACAGGTAAAGAGAATATATATATATTTTTTCAGGAAACAGCAGAAAAACACACAGAAAACACTGTAAATGCTATAAACAGGCTAGCGTACTTTGGTGTGTAGCCTACAACAGTTATACAATACAAAAACAACTTAAAATGATATAAAACAAGTGCAAAACTGTAAAAAGCAGAAAGGCAATGTAATTAAAACTTTTTAAAGCACAGATCAGTTAGAAACTCTCATTTTAGGCAGGAAAAGGCAGTCAGAGCAAAAAAACAGAGAAAAAATACTTAAATCTGGAAAAGTCTCTCTTGGGTCTCTCTGTTGCCTGTATCACTCTGCAGGACACCACGAGGGGCTATGCTGAATATGTCTAGATTCCACCCCTTTCAAAAAAGCCATAAACAAAGCCAATGGTCTAGGAGAATGTGCATTGACCCTGCTTGGAATTGACTTTTTACTGAGGGGAATTACAAGGGAAAAACATCTGCAGAAACCTTCATAAGAAATGAATAACTAATCAATATTTCTAAAGGTTTTAGTTCTGTCAAGAAAGTATGAGAGATTTCTGTGGGCTTCAAAGGTATGGTTAAAACAGCCCTATCCAAAGCCAAAAATACAGCTTCAATGGGACCAGATGGTGTCCCAGGTTGTGTCTTACACAAGCTCCAAAATTATCTAAACCCTCACCTAAACACACTGTTCAAACTCAGCCTCTCTACAGGCTACTTACCCATCCATAGAGTGGCGCACAGCAACAGTTATCCCGCTCCACAAAGGTGGAGCCACAATGGACCCCGGGAACTATCACCCTATAAAAGCCAGACTAGCCTGGTCTGCAAGGCAATGGAGTGCATCATCATGGAATTCATTAACAGATACATTGGGAAACTTCAAACATTGGACCCTACCCAGTTTGGCTTAGTTAAGGGCAGATCATGCCTCCTAAACCTGACAGACTTCTTTGAAACAGTTACCAAGACTTTAGACGAGGGAAAGGAGGTCCACACAGCCTACCTAGACCTCGCAAAGGCTTTCGACACCATTCCCCATTCTGGTATTATAGACAAGCTCACCAGCCTGAACATAAACCCCTATATCACGAGATGGGTTGCCAATTGGCTCACGGATAGAACCCACACGATGAGAGTTGCAGGCTCTTGGTCCGACTATAAACGAGCTACAAGTGGCATCCCCAGGGCTCAGTCCTGGGACCCCTCCTGTTCGGTATATACTTCTTAAGAGGTACAGGCAAGCACAGGAGGACTACGGCTGACCAAGTTCACAGACGACTGCAAACTGGGGGCCATAACTGACTCTCCAGCTGATACAGACATGATCCAAAAGGGTCTCACTGAGACGGATACCTGGTGTCAAAATCATGGCCTCAAGCTAAATGCCAAAAAGTGCATAGTCATCCCCTTTGGAAAAAACAAAGTACCCGTGAACTACACATATGTGGTAGTCCCCTAAATACAGAAAATGTAATAAGGAATCTGGGGACCCAAGTAGATAGTAATCTCTCCTTTGATAATCATATTGCCAAGGTGGTTAGAAAATCCTTCTATGTGGCCCATCTAATCACAAAAGGGTTCGCATCTAGAACAAAAGAGGTTATTGTGCCCATCTACTCATCACTCATCAGACCCATCATAGAGTACAATGCCCCATTTGGGATGTACCTTACAAGACACCTGCAAAAGCTGGAAAGACCACAGAAGTACCTCACCAAGAGGATTACTGGCCTCAAACATATGCCCTATGCAGCCCGACTGAAGAAACTCCAGCTGTACTCGGTTGCATACCGCTTACTCAGAGGTGATCTCTGCCTGACATACAAGGCCATGTCCAACCCAGAATTGATGGACATGCTCCACCTAAAAAAAAAAAAAAAAACAAATCCTCAAGAGCCACACTCTCTAGGGATCTAAACCTCACCACAATGATAAATAGGATGTGCTAGAGGGATAGATTCTGGTCCCAGAGATTCCCCATGCTTTGAAACAGGATTCCAATCTACATTAGGCAGAGCCCCTCACTAACACTCTTCAAGAGAAATCTTGATGAGTGGATGGGAAACAGAAAATTTACCCCCGGGGATCACTGCAGTGGCTCTGCTGGACAGAGGCACAGGGAACTAATGGCTTTGCTGGACCGAGGCACAGGGAACTAATCTAAGCGGGCGGCAAAAGCCAACACATTCTGGCTAGGCTTATAGATGCCCTCAGGCAGATATAGCCTAGTACTTGCCTATGAACCTATGGAATAGCCTTTTTCCCCTCATTTTAGGTTCTGGAAAGAAGATAAGAGAGATGGATAACTTGGGTCAAAGTAAACTTTGACACCACTTTATACAAATGAAGAATTCATTCTCAAAGAAACCCTATCTTTGTGGAAAATGAGACAAGGTTGCCCCACCATAACAGCATGCAATTCAAACTGTGCTGTTGCAGAGGTCAGAGCACTCAGCATCACTGTTTACCATGTTAAGAGCCTCAGAACTTAGCCAGCTGAGCTGTTTTAAATGGAACAAGCATTATTTTTCTAAAACCAAATTAAGAACCCAAGGAGAGGCAACCTACTTTCTAGAAGATTTGGAATGAAGTACATTTTCACGTGACATTGCAATGAAAGTGGGGATCCATGGGCAGACATGCTGAAATGGACAAAAAAATTAATCTGGGAGGAGTAAGACAGGCAAAGAATAGTAACTCACACAAATAAAATTGAACTTGAAAACCACTAGCCCTGAAAGACTGCTGATTCCTGTCTTGGCATAAACTAGAAAATATTTTCCATTTACTACTATGTGACGTTCTAGTAGCAGATTTTCTTGCCTCATTTAATACCTGTTGCACGTCCTCAAAAAAATAGGTGCCTAAAACAAATTAACATTTTATCATTCAGGCTCTACTTGTGTGAGTAGATCCAGTCTATGAGGAAGCCTGAGATAACTGCCCTTGGCCATTTCCAAAAGAAGGGAGAACTGCTGCCTGGGCCAGAATGGGGTCACCATGAAGATCTTTGCAGTGTCCTTCTTAATCAAGGAAAGAATAAGAATCAATTTTCCAGGCCTTGTTGTAAGTAGTCCTATTACAGAATTTGGTCAACTGACTCATCTAAGTGAAGGCAAAAAGTTCCATCTGAGGTGTTCACAGCTGGATCAATTTCTGAAAGTCCCCTTGATTCATCTTCAATTTTTGAGGGTCTGTTCTGGTCCTGCTCAGCTTCTCTGTCACACAATTTTGCTCTGATGGTATGTAAGTAGCCTGTAGAGTGAGACTGTGCTGAAAAGTTACATCTTAGACTATCATTGCTAGTCCACACACAAAAGGGTAAGATCTGGTCCCACTGTTTATGTACCACATCACTGCGGTGCTGTCTGTAAACATTTGTAGTGATCCTGGGGACCATAGGTGACTGACAGAATTAATAATATTTATGCATTTTTGTCTGTTATTTTCTGTTCCAGAGACTCTGCATTTGTACCTCCAAAGACACAGTTTCCCAAAAAAGTCTGAGGCATAATTTGCTATAGGCTCTACTGGAGCTATAAGGGAGAATGGCAGACCTGGATTCAGATAAAATTCTTCTCTCCACCAAAGCACTTCCCTTTTTACAAATAACAAAACTAAAATTTGGAATGTCAGAGAGTACTGATGTTGGGACCACACAGACTTAAGGTATCACAGAATCTTTCTCATGTGGAATCTAGCCAGAGGAATCAAGTTTCATGGATGCCATTAGTCCTAAAATCCTAAGAAATTCCTTTGCTAGGTTCTTAATTGAGTAGAAGAAAAACCCATGGAAAAGATTTAGATATAGATTGACTTTTTCCTGTGAGCGAAAAGCTTTTTGATCTGATACATTCAAGAGATACTTCAGGAATACTATTCTGTCGGAGGGAATAAAACAAGATTTTTGAATGCTCTCTTGAAATCCATTATGCAAAGGAGACCTCTTACCCAAGTGAGAGATTCCAGACACTTTGAAAAAGGACTCTGCAAAGGTAAGCAAATCATGTAAAGAAAAAGCATGAATACTCTGAAGTCTGCAATAGGCTATTCACTGGTGCAACACACTTTGTGAATACCCTTGCAGCACCGGATAATTCAAAGTGTAATGTAGAGAACTGAAAATGCAATCTGGATGCAGAAAATTGTAAGAAACACTTGAAAGATGTGGCCACTAGAATGGGATAATAAGCATCCTTTAAATATAGTTACCAAAAACTGAAAGGGGAATAGGTAACAGGATGAGAAGGAATATATAGCATTTTGAAGTTTGTAACTTTCACAAACTGGTTGAGAAAGGAAATATGTAGGACTGGTCTCAGTGAAGCTTCTTTCTTTGGTACCAGAAACATCCTTGAATAAAAACCTTTCTTGCAAAAGTTAGGTATAGGTTATATTATCCTATCACTCAGCTGATGATGAATGATTGGGGTGAGGGTGGGGGATAAAGAAGCTTGATCTGATGGATGAGGATGAATTCCCTGGAAATGAGATAAGGGAATCCACTGTCATCTGTACCCCTGAAGAACCCACTTATCTGATATCATCTGTTGCCAAAGAGAGAAATGAAGAACCAGATTTTTGGGGAATAATTAAAGGGTTGCAAGGGTGGGAAGAAGGGTTACATTTTCTGATAAAATCATTTTGACTTGTTGGACTGTCCTTGTTTCTGGGAGGTGCCACCTTGCCATTGTTTTAACATCTGCTTGCCTGACATTTGCTGAAACTGCTTATTCTTGCTTTTTATAAAGGGTGTTAAATTACAGACGAAACCTTTAACAAAAATGGTTAAGTCCAAGAAATACGAGTCACCCCTTACATCAGTTTTCCGGTCTCATCACATTTTTTCAGGACCTCAAAAGAAGATGGTCAAAAGAAAATCTACCCTATCAAGAGCAGAATTCAAAATCTCAGCTTCTACATCTTCAAGCAAATTCTCATAGTTGCTGTTCTGGAACAGGATCATGGCCAAATAGGGCCCTAGGCATGGTAATGGATTGGGCCCTCCCCCACAGCAGCCACCCCCCCTCGCAACCATTCCAGTATCCTATTACTTGGCTATTTCTCCCCAGTAACCATAAACACTGTTCAAACCTGTCAGTGTGCATATTATTTTCTTCTTTACTTCTATAATGATTACAGAAATTTAAAATAAAGAACTCAAATTCTAGAAATAAGAGTGGCAGAAGAACACTTTCTTTTCCCAAATCTATCAAAAGCTTTCCCATTCTTGTCACTGGAGACAGAGGTTAACATATACTAAATATTTAGCTGCAGAATGGTTTAGTAAGGAAATCACTGCAGGGTCAGACCTGGGAATCGGGATTAGATTTTTTTTTCTAAAACTGAGAACTTTACACAGTTTATCTACTTTCTAAAGGGCTGTGGGTTACCTGTCAGGGATGCTGCAAGCTGTAATTAAAACATCCTTCAGAGCTGGTGGAACAGGAGAAACAGCAGCAGGCTTAGAAAATTCCAGCTGTAACGTATCATATTTTTTCAAAGAAACTGGAATGTCATTTTGTTCCCATTGAAAATACTGACTCATTCCAGATATGGTTTCAGAAAAGGAAAATTCTAGTAAGGAAAATTGCAAGAAATACTCTCTTCAGAATCAGAATTGTATGCTTGAGGAAAATAAATGAATTTTTTCACTCCAATTCTATTACCTGTTCATCACACTGGTAATCTAAAGAAACAGAAGAATTTATTTTTCTCTTATCAGAACAACTACAATGTGAAGGGTTAAGAGCCTGAACTAAGCCCACTAAATCTTTCTTATCTAGGGTAACAGATACAAGGGAAGATCATGTTTAAATTTGCTTCTTTTTACCAGGAATATGAATGGCAGCAGTCAAACTCATGTCAAGAACATCAGCATGGGAATCATGCATCTTAGAACAGCAAGGCAGAGAAGCATTCCTAACTCCTTCCTCAAAGACTGACAAGAGTGGTTTTCCCACTCCAAAAGACGACACTCCCAACACCTCAGAGAATGTGCCAAACCCTCAGTCCATGCTGGATGAAGGGACTATACCAGAGGAAACCAGGGAAAAAGATGAGTGGTCCTGAGGAACTATAAATGGCCATGGCACAGTCACCCATCTGTAAATGAGGCAAAGAAGCAGCCTGCAGAACTGGCAAAGGATAAAATAAATTATCTTTTTCTTGTGTCCAGAGGAAGGAAGAACCAAAGAACTAGTAAGATGTTACATGGTTAAGCTTTGCAGTAATTGAGAAGTATCAAAAAAGTAGCACTTCCTAAAGAAATACACATTAACAAGGACAAAACAAACTTGCCCCAGCATCCAAAAACATTGTGTAAAATTATCAATAATAAAAAATGCAATAAGTCTGTTAAAAACTAAAGTTTAGGATAAAAACATATAAACACAACTACCTATAGAAATGCTGGCACTCAAAATGCAAGCAGAAAAAAGATTTCTGAGAAAACAGCATAAGACTGAATCTCAAAAAATCGCTCTTCTCCTTTAAACTTCTTTTTTTGGGGGGGGGCAAACCCCCTAACACCCTTCACACACCCTAAACTTATATCAACTCTGAGATGGCCATACTTTGGAGAAAAGGGAATATTACAAGAAATGACATCTCGGACTGTGTATATACAAGTCAGTTCTTTCTGCCATTCAGTCGCCATAATTCAAGATTCGCTCTAGTGGGTCCCAACATTTCAAATGGTTACTAATGAAAACAGACTGCTTCATCTATCAAGAATGTATTGTGACAGTCCCAAAAACACTAACACCTAGCAAAAATTGCACAGCTCTTTCCCAAAAAATATTGTTTTTGGCAAAAAAAAAATTAAATGTGGAAGATTTTTTTTTTTTTTTTGAAGGGAACTTATCTGCCCAGCTATGGAGACACACTAGCCAGCCATCAGTCCTTTAAAACCCACAGGAGGAAAGCTCTTGAGTAGCAGAAAGGCTCCTCTGAACGTCTTGGGGCCCAGACTGCTGGTTTTCTCTTCTAATGACCTGGATGTGTGGAAGGTGCCCTTAAGCTTTGGAAGCTGGTTGTATGTTATATCCTGGGCAGTATAGGCAACTGGAGCAGTGATCTAACAATGAACATCCTTATATACATTTTTGTGATAAAAACGGACATCTGCATATGACTAAGCCTTCTCTAAAAGCTCTAGTGACTAGATCCTCAAAACCCTAAGCAAACTTTTAGTGTCTAAAGATCTACAGAATCAAGTTCCTCACTGCAGAGATCAAACCCACTATCTACTTTGATTCCATGCAGTGTATTGCAACACCCTGCATTTGAGATAAATTATGTTCTAACTGAATAACGGTTTACTATTACATTCCCAAAACTGCTTCGGTTGACCAGTAAAAACAACAACAAGGAAGGAAGGATCCATGCCGTTGCATAGGCAGCAAACTCAAAATGGAATACATAGACTCTCAAAGTTTGATGTATTTGACATAGCAGGAGGCGACGTCAGTCACCCAAGCTATGCAGCTTACCATACTGTGACTTTGCACAGTGATAGGTATGTGTATTTTACTGTTTTTCAGGGGGGCAACCCTGCACCCCCCACATCCCCTGCAAATTATATATACCAATTCTGAGATCGCACTACAGTCAAGAAATGGGTTAATTCCCTGTTCCTCACTGAACCACGATCTCCATACACAATGCCAAACTCAGAAAATCGAACTACACTACACATTTGCTGTAGTGTTTTCTGGTTCAGCATTTTGCCCACTTGAAAACTGCCTCTTGACCACATGCCGGTTGACCAAAGCAGTTTCAGAAATCTAATAGTAAACCCAGAATAACATATGCTAAATAACTATGTGCTCTTAAGGTAAACTTGCGAGAGAAATACACCTTACCATACCTGTCAAGTAGCCTCCACCATCTGCTAGAGGTAGCAGCATCCAAAGCTGTAGCTGGAGTTAAGCTAGAAGAATCCATCTTCAGACTGAAATTAAAGGGTTTGCCTTATCAATTTTTATAACACAACAGCTGATCTATAAGCAGGCGGCTGAAATTCAGGATGTTACAAGTTTTTTTTTTTCACACATATCCAGGAATGTTGAGAATAAAGGTGGACTCTTTCCCACTGATTATGGTACTTTTAACATTAGCATCTACAAAGAAATCTCTATAGAAAGCATAATTTTCTTCTATAATGTATACTGCATCAATAAAATGAATGTCCCAAGAGAAAAACTAGAAGAGTGAGATGTCTCTCCATTCTCTTAATACAACATGGAAAGAAGCACTAAGTTGTAAAGGATACTTGCTCTCTTTTGAAACAATAGGGGAAGGACTTCTTTCCTGCTCTCCAACTTCAGTCCCACTGACGTCTCCCGGTAGGCTAGAACAATTTGCTCTGCTAATTTCAAGTAGTCAATGGTAGGCAGTGCTCAGAAAAGGAAGCAGAGTATCTGCACTGACAGGAAACAACCTAAGGTAATGGAGAGATTTTCATCAGCTAAGGAGATCTGTCAGGCATTCTATCTTCTGATATCACCTTCTGAAAGGCCAGTATTTTGTCCAACACTGGTACCAATGAAAGTGCCAGTTTTCACTTATATGCAGAATGTACCAACACCGACAAGGGACACTGTGGGCAAAAATAACTGATTTGCAATCCCTATCACTGTGAGTCAGTAAGAGAGAACTGCCATCTTTCACAACAGATGGTGTAGTTCTAAAATAATGCTGATGATGCTTTCTTCTTCGAAGACTCAACTGTTTCCTGAATCACCTTTTTTACTTTTTTTTTTTTTTTTTTTTTTAATTTTGCCAGTTCACCTAAAAAGATTTCAGAAGCTTTCACTTAAAAATTAAGCTAAAACTAATACTTTCTGACTCTTCATTGTGTTTTCAGATAAAATTTTACATACAGTTTACAATCAACATTATGCTGAAGGCCTCCTCCCAGAAAGAAAAATCACCGGGAAAGGAAATCCTTTTAGACAATTTACCTAGCACCTGTTAGCAGACGTAGTCATTGTTGACAGAAAAAAAAACATCAAAGATGAAAAACTATAAAAAGCAAGATAAAATAACAGTCACTGACTTGAAAACTGAACTAAACAGAAAAAAAAAACTTATGGAACACAAGATGATGTAAAACACTCAATTTCAATATAACAGCACCAGATGAGTTACACAGTAACAAAAAAAATATATATACTTTCTTCACATCCAAATAGGACAAGCTTTGAAATCTGGTGTTACGCCCAGTGGATTCCAGGTCTTCCAAGCCCATGTTAACTGCTTAACTATAAAAGGTTTTTTTTTACTCAGTGCTGTTGTGACTACTGACAATTCTTCTTTTGAATTACTTGAGTTTTTATGTCCACATATACCTCTCTGCGGTGGTGCAGCGGTAGCATTGTTGCCTCACAGCAATAGGTTCCCCCGTTCGATTCTCGGCTAGAGTGCGGGGAGTGCCTTCTGTGTCGAGTCTGCATGTCCTCCCCGCGGTTGGGTGGGCGTTCGAAAGACATGCGTAAAAGGGCGTGCCTTCACTGAAGGTTGAACGTCGAGCTGGCACCTCGGCGTTCGTCAAAATCTACTGCCAATAATTAGCGGACCGGAGTTCCGCTGTGGCAACCCCTAACCGGGAAAAGCCGAAAGACAACAACATATACCTCTACCATCCCCCCCCAGGATGAATGGTCTAACTGGGTACAGATAGAACAGCCATTAGGCAAGGTCTTGAGGGAAAGAAAAACAAAATGAATACAAAGTCAGCCCTCAAGCTGACTGCCACAACCCGGTGATCATCACTGATGACAAAACATGCTGGCATTATTATGGATAAACAAAGATATGAGAGATAAATTACTAAAAGAGCAATGTGGAAAAGAAAGTCTTAGAGACAATTTTTTTATTTGCCAAATTCTTTATAGTGGGTGAAGTGCATATCTGCCGATATAGTATGAACTGCATATTTCTAAGGTGCATGAAGAACTTTAAAAAAGGAGGTTTCTCGAAGAAAGAGTTCTTATGTCTTCCAGCCCATGACCTCTGAAAGGTATAAGAAGAGGCCAAAAGTCAATGGATGATGACCACTTATGTTCTGGCTGCTAAAAAGTTAGAACGACCCTGTGTTAACATGGGTCTACTTCTAAATTTCGAAGTTTCAAAACTTTGAATTTTTACTCTACATCAGTAATAAATGTTCTGGAATTTAAAGGCATACCTTGATTGGGGGGAGGGGGGGGTGTTAACTCTCCATTGGGAAGGCCTACACAAATTGATTATGTGAAATGCAAGGTTCTAGTTTTCCTTAGTCTCTGGGTCATAACCTCAGAGCCCAAGCAGCTGAACCTCTGAAGTAATGAAGTAAAATGACCAACTGATAAAAAGTCAAAAGCTACAGAGATCAAAAACATCAAATGCTAAAATGTTCGGTCTTGCAAACTTTCTCACAGTCAGTAGTTTATACATACACATGATCGGATTTGCATGACTGAAAAGCAACGTGTTCATAGGTTCATAGGTAGATACTAGGCTATCTGCCCTAGGGCATTTATAAGCCTAGACAGAGTGTATTTGGCTTCCGCCTCCCTATTAGATTAGCCTACTGTGCCTCTGTAAAGTAGGTCACAGAAGGTACCCTTTTAAGATTAGTTTACTGTGCCTCTGTCTAGCAGGGACACAGAAGAGATCCCAGGGGTGAATTTGCGATTTCCAATCCACGCATCCAGATTTCGCTTGAAGAGGGTCAGCGAGGGGCTATGTCTAACATGAACTGGGATTCTATTCTAGAGTGAGGGGAGCCTCTGGGAAATTAATCTGTCCCTCCAGCATGTCCTATTTATTTCTGTGCTGAGGTTTAGGTCCCTGGAGCGTGTAGCTCTAAGGGACTTGGATTTTTTTTTGAGGTGGAGCATGTCCATTAATTCTGGGTTTGACATGGCTTTGTACGTCAGGCATAGATCACCTCTGAGTAGGTGGTAAGCAACTGAGTAGAGCTGGAGTTTCTTTAGTCGAGCTGCATAGGACATCTGTTTGTAGCCCATGATCCTCTTGGTGAGGTACTTTTGGAGTCTCTCCAGTTGCTGCAGGTGTCGGGTAAGGTACATCCCAAAAGGGGCATTGTATTCAATTATGGGCCTGATGAGTGACGAGTAGAGGGGCACAATGACCTCTCTTGATCTAGATGCAAACTCTTTCGTGATAAGGTGGGCTATATAGAAGGTCTTTCTAACCACTTTGGCAACGTGATTATCAAAGGAGAGATTACTATCTACGTTGGTCCCCAAATCTCTAATTACTTCTTCTGTACTTAATGGATTACCACCTATGTGGTAATTTGTGGGCACCTTGTTTTTCCCAAAGGGGATGACTATGCACTTTTTAGCATTTAGCTTGAGGTCGTGGCTCTGGCACCAAGCATCAGTCTCTGTGAGACCCTTTTGGAGGATTCCTGTGTCAGTTGGAGATTCGATTATGGCCCCAGTCATCTGCGAACTTTGTCAGCCATAATCCCCCTGTGTTAGCCTGAGCCTCAGAGAAGTATATACTGAACAAGAGAGATCCCAAAACTGAGCCTTGTGGGATGCCACTTGTAACTGGTTTGGATTCGGACATGGCACCTGCGATTCTGACCATGTGGGTTCTATCTCTGAGCCAGTTTGCAACCCATCTTGTGATATAGGGGTTGATATTTAAGCTGGTAAGCTTATTTATGATGCCCGAGTGGAGTATTGTGTCGAAGGCTTTTGCGAGGTCCAGGTAGGCTGTGTGTACTACCTTGCCCTCATCTATGGCTTTGGTAACTGTTTCAAAGAAATCAACTAGGTTTAAGAGGCAAAATCTGCCCTTAACAAAGCTGAATTGGGTAGGGTCCAGTGTCTGGAGGCTCCCAATGTCTTTGTTTATGAGTTCCATGATATGGCATTCTGTACTCCAGAAACCACTACTATAGTGCAATGTACAGGACAGGTAATGCAGTTCCACCTTTCAGCAATTAAATTATACTGTCACAAATTACAATTAAATGACTAACACTACAGCTGAAACAGAACCGGAACCATTTAGCCTTCTGTAAATGGACGCGTCATCCTCATGTCCTGAACTGCAGCAAATTACAGATTTTAACTCTGAAGTTGGACATCTTCAGAGATAAAAGAATACTCTTCCTTACCACAGAACAAAATATTCACTCATCCTCAAAGCTATGTGATCTTGGAGGTGGGATAATTAAATTGCAGAGGTGTAAAGGAAAACACAGCTATATGATGGTGCAGGGGGTCCTGTACTCCTGCATTACTACTACATATACGCATATCTTATGCCTATATTTCTGAGCAAACCTATCCTTTTGACATTTTTTACTTTCAGACTTTTTTTCCTACATTTTACATATGGACATCTTGGTTTCAATCACTGGTCTTTCAGATCATGCACTGTAATGATTTGTCATCAAGTGCTGGCAAATGCAGTTAGCTGAGGAACATGTACAGGCTGAGATATAATCAAAGTACTTTTTGCCATTATCTGCCACAATGATTGCAAAAGTATTACAGTCAACCACATTCAGAAGAGTAACAGACCAGCAAGGAGAAAGTAAGAATGGATGGCCAAAAGGTCCCATCTAAAAATATTTGACACAAATGAAGGTCTGTATCAGGTGTTAAAAGAGAAATGGCAATGCATAATAAAAGAAAGAGGATGTTTAGGTGTCTGCAGTACACAAAATGATACCACTACTGATAAAAGGAGAAATATTATAGCCCTGAAAAAAGCATCATCACTAAATACTCCTACATGACAGTGGCATCTTACAAAAAAGTAATGAGCCCAATACCATCCAGAGATCAGCAGTCATAAGTCAATCACCATACTCAACCAGAAAAAGGAATCAACCGTCAGACATAGGAATACTAATGCCTTCTGGCTTTACTCAGCACTGCAATTACTATCCTTTACAAGATAGCTTGCTGGACATTATAGTAGCTTATGTATACTGTAGCATATTTCTGGCCTAAACAGAAAATAATACTGTGTAACAAGCCTTTCTTATGATTTTGCCAACTACAAGAGAATTCTGTCAATTTGCAAAAACTTGTATTGGAAGATTAGGAATATTTAAATAAAATAAGAAATACCTAGGGGAAAAAAACAGCATAAAAATGGTATTCAGATTGTGTAAGTGAATAATCAAAATTCATCAAATGCAGTTTGACAGAAAGAAATAACATGGGTGAGTATGAGTACCTCTCTCTACTGCCACTGACAATGGCTAATGAAGGCAGAATGTACAAGCCACTTTGATAGCAGACAGCGAAGAATGGGCCTAGCTACATCGGCACTCTGAGTGGAGAACGACTGGTCTCCACTAGGGTGTTAATGTACAGGTAAACCCAGTAAAAAACAAATCTGCTGTTTCATGGCAGCGTATTAAGCTATCACAATGTTTGGACAGAAAAGAAAAGCAAACAGATACCAATTTTAATGCTCACTGCACCTGGCTTTATTGTTTAGTGAATGTAAAATTAAAAAAAAAGAAGTACCTTGTGTGTGTATATGTGTGAAAGACAGAGACAGGTCATACTTACTTCTGTTGACTCATAGGCAGTCCATCAACACACACTGTGTAAACAATAAGTATGAAATTCTAATAATTAGCATTACTGATTGACTGCAATCCTCAGTAATTTAGCAGCAAATCAAACATTCTACATGGGACAGAGCAAAGCTATGCGGCCAAGTCAGGGATAGTTAAGAGGCATTGGGGGATTGGAAAGCCTTGCTTTGTATGATTTTTTTTCAGTAACTTGATCACAATGACATCTGAAGTGTAGTTCATCAACAAATGCCTGTAACTGCTGGGCACGTGTGTGTGTGTGTGTGTGTGTGTGTGTGTGTGTGTGTGTGTGTGTGTGTGTGTGTGTGTGTGTGTGTGTGTGTGTGTATTTTGATATTAAATACTTGGATAAAAAGAAGTTATGTACTCACCATAACCTTCCATGTTTGTTGTCCATCTCGCCGTTCATTCTTACAATAATGACTCAGCTGAATAAATAACTGAAAGTCTCAAACCTGACTCGTGGCAAGTAGGTATCTCACAATGCAGTGGTGTAATTCCCCAGATCTTGTTTGCTGCTACTACTGAACGAAATGTAAAATTATATACACATATACACACACATATATATATATATATATATATATATATATATATATATATGTATGTATACAGATATATGTATACATATATGCACAAATATATACTATCCCCAATAAAAGGAGAAAAAATGAAACAAAGAACTCCCAAAGGTAGTAAAAACATCCACCAGGTCCACATGGAGTCTTTGGCGGGGGGAAGGAGGGAGGGTTCGTAAGAACGAACGGAGAGATTGACAACTAACATGGAACGTTATGGTGAGTACATAATTTCTTTATGTTATGTTGTCCTATCTCGCCTTCATTCTTACAATGATGGGACAGCGTCCCTAGCACCTTTTCCCTGGGTGGCTCATGAGAGTACACCTTTAAGCACCATGGAACCAAAGGAGGCCCTGTCCCTGGAGGCCAAACCCACTTTGTAATGTGTGATAAAAGTAATATTATCCATAGGAATTCTGGCTTGAAAAGCAGAGGACGTAGTCATTGCTCTAGTGGAATGAGTCTTCACTTTGAATGGTAAATCTCTGTTATTTGAGGTATAGATGAACGTAATGCAGTTTGAGAGCAAATTGGAAAGAGTAGTTTTAGAAACTGAGCTACCCTTTTTTGTGTCAGAGAAGGATACAAATAACTGGTCAGATTTTCTAAAATCACTGGTCCTATGCAAATAGAATCTGAGTTGTCTATGCATGTCTAGCTGATGTAATTTGTTTTCTGCCTTGTTGCTGTGATTAGGAAAGAACACTGGAAGCTCAACAGACTGATTTATGTTAGCTGAAGAAGAGACTTTGGGTAAAAAAGATGGATTAGTTTGCAAGGATACCCTATCTTTATGAAATATCAAATATGGCGGTTTGAAAGAAAGAGCTTGCAACTCTGATACTCTTCTAGCAGATGTAACAGCCACCAGAAAAATGTTTTTCCAGGAAAGGAACTTGAGGTCTGAAGATGATGAGGGCTCAAAAGGTGGTAACGTCAGGTGAGACAAAAAATTTAAATCCCAAGGACCAAGAAGAAAGGGGTTCCTTAAAGGGAGGTCTTAATAAGGAGGCACCTTTCAAGAAGGCTCTACACAACCTGTGCAACATTAAGTTTGAGATAGACTCACCAATGTAGAAATTTGACACTGCAGCGAGCTGTACTCTGATAGTTGCTGCAGTTGAACATTGTTGAAAGAGTTCTGCCAAAAATTCCAAAATAGAATGGATGGGTGGAGAAAAAGGATTAATGTTCCTGTTTTGTGCCCAAAGGGAAAATCTTTTCCATTTGCTAGAATACAGTTTTTTAGTGGAAGCTTTATGACAGGACATGAAGATATGTTTAACTGTAGGAGTGAAATTCTGAAGCCTGACTAAATTGGGAAGTGGAGCAGCCAAGCTGTCAATTTTAGGGTGTGGAGAGAAGGATGAAGCGCACCTGACATATGTGTCAGCAGGTCTGGAACTGGGTCCAGAGTCCAGGCTTCTCCTGAAGGTGAGGTCAAAGGAAGGGGAACCAAACCTGATGAGGCCAGTAAGGAGCAATGAGAATTATCCTGCTTCCCAAGGACTGTGCTTTCTGAATGGCTCTGGGTATGAGAGGAAATGGAGAAAGGCATACAAAAGTACCGAGGGCCAATCGTGAGCAAGCGCATCTCTGGGTGTCTCCCCCGGAGGGGGGATTAGGGTAAAGTAGTTGCTCCACTTGGCATTCATGTGAGAGGCAAAAAGGTCACAGCAAGGCAGACCCCATGTTCAGAAAATAATTTCCGCTACATTCTGATTGAGAGACCACTCGTGAAGCATTAAAATTGCCCTGCTCAGCTTGTCTGCCACCACTTTGAACTTCCCCAGAATGTGCATTGCTATTAGAAAAATGCTGGGAAGAAACTGCCCATTGCCAAACTCTTAGGCCCTCACGACAAAGGGGGTAAGAGCTGGTTTCCCCCCTGCTTGTCTATGTACCAAACCACAGACATGTTGTCTGACTGTATCGCAATTGTCGCTAGAGGAAGAGAGTCGTGAAGTGCTTGCAACACAAGAAGCACTGCTCTCATCTCTAGGACATTTATATGCAAGTGAGCCTCATGTTCTTGCCATGTACCTTGGACTGTTCTCCACAGATAATGCCCCCCCCCACCCTATCTGGTAAACGTCCATGGTCACCGTAGCTATGGGTTGTTGTGGAACAAACAGTCTCCCTATGGTCACATGACTGGAGTGTATCCACCATCTTAAGTCGTTCTTGCATGATTCCGTTATCCTGATCGGGTGGAGACATAGGAAGCTCTTGAAGTGACCACTGGGAGAACAACAGCCATTGAAGGATCCTCATGTGCATTCTCGCAAGAGGCACCAGTGTTATCGTGGAAGCCACTGCCCCTAGTAATCTTAGAATTATCTTTGCTTTCACCTTGGTCTTAGGGAGAAGATAAAGTATCTGTTGTCTGAGTGCTATAACTCTTTCTGTTGGAAGACATGATACCATGGAAGCAGTGTCTAGATCTGTGCCTATAAATGTAATATGTTGACAGGGCAACAAGGCAGATTTTTGAAAGTTGACTGTAATACTCAACTGAGTGCAAACATCCAATGTTAGATCCCTGCCTTGTTGGAGTAGATGCTTGGTGGTGGCAGATAGGAGCCAGTCATCTAGACAGGGAAACACTCGGAATCCTAGATGTCTCAGGTGAGCCGTGACTACTGCCATGCATTTGGTGAACACTCTGGGGGCTGTAGTGAGACCAAAGGGCACAGCTTGAAACTGACAGTGACTGGCTCCCAGCCGAAAGCATAAGTACCTTCTCGATGTCCTGTCCATTTTTATGTGGTAGTAAGCATCTTGAAGTTCTATCCAGCACATCCAATCATCTTTCCCTAAAAAGGGAAGTATAGACTACAGTGTCACCATTCGGAATTTTGACTTCTTGACAGATTCATTTAGTTTGCTTAGGTCTAATATGGTCTCCAGTCCCCTGTTCTTTTTGGCACCAAAAAGAATCTTGAGTAAGTTCAGAATCCTATTTGGTCTGCGGGAACTTCTTGGATGACTCTCTTTTGCAGCAACTTTTGAATCTCTATAGTTGCTTGCTCCCTTAGATTGGGTGGAACATCTGGGATTGTTGTGGTCAGTAGAACAGGATTGGAGAATGGAATGGAGTATCCTCTGGATATTATCTGTTGTACCCATTTGTCTCTTGCAATAGTTTGCCAGGCTTCTGGGTACATGGATAAATGCCCTCGACTGCCTCCAGAGTATAGCAGTCAGGCCTCCTTTCAGGAGCACTGATAAGGGCATCTGCGAAAGGAATCATGGTCACCCTGGTTCTGCGAGCCCCCTCTGCCTCTGGGGTGGCGTCTACCATTGTTACCTCCCACTCTGCCCCTGGGGAAAGAATCACCCCATGCATCCTGGAAAACTCTCTGGGATCTTTTGAACCACATTTTTCCACTCTTCTGACCTTTAGGATAAGGTCTTGAAGGTACAGAAAAACATACTCCAACGGCAGAGACAGTTTTTCCTTCCTGCTCGCATCGGGTGAGAGTGTCTTTTACTTTGGGTCCTAAGAGTGAGGAACCATGAAAAGGGACATTAGCAAAAGTAGACTTAAAGGGCTCCAAAAAATTGCACAAGCGCATCCAGGAGTGTTTCCTAAGGGAAACTCCGGAACCCAATGCCCTGCTCGCTCCATCAGCTGTGTAGGATATCAGCCTCATGGCAGAGCTGACAATGGAATTTAAGGTGGACAGCTGGGAGGAGACCTTCTCATTCACCCCCGCAGCTAATGTACCTTGTAGAGTATCTCCTAGCTCTTTCAGGAGATCTCTTTGTAGCCTTGTAAAGTGAGATAGGTAGTTCAGCGATCGGAATGAAAATGTCGCTAACGAAAAGACACACTTCCAGTATCTGTCCATCGTTCGAGAGTCCTTGTTCGGAGGATGAACAGATGAGGATGTCTCTGAAAGTTCCTTCTTGGTGGCTGCTGCCATCAACATAGCATCTACAGGTACCCCCTTAGTGAGAAAATCCTTTCCTGAAGGAGATGACAAGAATTTGTTGGGCCTCCGAGACTGCTTCCATTGTGTCACGTGACTCCCATGCCTTTCGACAAACCAGGTCCATTAGCTCATTAAAAGGCAGTGACACCCAGGAGGCTGAAGGTTGAGACCCATAAGCCTTCAGGTACACTGACTCCTCCTAAGAAGGGGTGGCGGCCTGCCAGCCGCCTCTCTGCTTCAGGATCTCGAGAATATCTGCAAATGAGATATCATCAGAGGACTACCATGGGGACCCTTCTGACTCCTCGAGGTCAGTGTCTGAAGTGACAGATTCATCTGGAGAGTCTATGTGCTTCCTCTTGCAAGTTCTCTTCCAAGGTGGCTCCTCAGAAGGATATTCTGGGGAAGCCTCAGAGAAGAGGGGTTCACCCAGTGGGGTATACTGAGGCTCTGGATCTCTGCTGTCCTGTGGAATGGGTGGTGCCGAGACAGTGGCCGGTGCCTTAGGGGGAAGAGTGCTAGTGTCTTTCTGTGGCACTGTATGGGTAGACAACACACATCAGCTCAAAGGTGAATCCCACTGGCTCCGAAGGCTCCCTCAGCTCCAAGGAGACAGAGGAAGGCACCGGAACCAGCAAGATCGGACCAGAGGCTGATGTAGGAGCCGGGCCAACGCTCCGAAGGGTAGGCTCGGCACTGAAGATGATCAGGGCCGAGAATCCCCCCCTCAGGGACGACCGGGGAACCTCGGCTCCCAGACTCTCCTGACGGCACCGAGTGTGTCAGAGCAGAAGTCTGCTCTGTGAACACTGAAGGGGGTCTCAGAATCAACAGATTCACAATAAGTGATACCAAGCACTCTGGTTCCAAAGGTCCAGCTTGGCTAAGTGGAGGAACAACAGTGGGTACAATTGGTACAGTAGGCTCAGAGACCAAACGGGTCGGAGCTGAGAATAATTTAGTTAGTGCCAGTGACTTCAAGAGTCCATGCACCACCCTTTCCATGTCATCGTCAGATAAGCTCCTGGTGGACCTGGAGGATAGGGATGGACAGCGAGACCTGTGCAGAATGGGAGATCTCAATGTCAGAGAAACTGGTGAAATATCCATGGAGTGGCTCCAAGAAGAGGTATCTTGCGGCTCCGAGGACTTTGGAACCGAAGAACCAAGCTTGTCAATTAGTATAACCTCCGACGGCTCCGAGGATTGTGGAGCCGAGGAGGTAGTGGCCTTAGAAATTTTTGCTAACTTGACTGACATCTCCAACTGAGCCGATGATGCAGATGATTGTCCATTCTGGGGATTTTTCCTTTTTGGAAGAATGAGAAGGAGGAGAAGAAGAGGAGGAAGAAGAGCTGTGGATAGCTTCCTCAAAAGTTGGCTTTAGGAGTCCTTTAAGGATCAATTTGTTTCTCCTTTCTTGCAGAACCCTTGCACTGAAGGAATGACAAAACGTACAATCCTCTTGTAGATGAATTGCTCCAAGGCAATACACACATATTACATTTCCATCTGTAATAGACATTTTTGTGAACACTTCTGACATTTTTTAAAGCCCGAAAGCTTATTTTCCCTCTCTTTTGGGTCTTTAGACATGATAAAGATAAGACCACAATAAAACAACAAGAAAGTTTTAACTACTGAACTGCTAAAATTAAACTGAGTTGTAAACTACGGGAAACACAAAGGAGAGACAACAAGGGAGTAAAATAGGGCTTCTAACTCAAATGGCCCTATTTTCCAGACAAAACAACACACTAACTACAAGCCCTCTAACTTAAACGGGTGAAGAGTTCTCTAACTTAAGTGAGCTACTTATAAACTACGACAGACACAACAACCACCACTACAAGGGATACAGTTAGGCCTAAGAAACGATGGCCAAAGGCAGCACTAAAGGGAATAAACTATAACTATTTAACTATAATGCAAGAAAAGGCACAAGAATTTAGATATGCCTAAATACTAAGCTATCTATTATAAAAGAGAACTGTATTACAGGAAATATAAAGAAAACTTGTCACAACTTAGCCACGGCCAAGATGAGTGCATTCAAGCTCGTAAAGCGGCAAACAAGATCTGGGGAATTACACTACTGCATTGTGGGATACCTACTTGCCACGAGCCAAGTTTGAGACTTTCAGCTATGTATTCGGCCGAGTCGGCACTGAGAATCAGCTCCGAACCCATCACTGTAAAAATGAAGGTGAGATAGGACAACATAACATCTTATGTTTTGGATGTAAAATACTTCCTCCAACAACAATTACAAATGCTATATTAAGTTTGAAACATTTGGTGAGGGATCTACCTTACATCAAAAATATAAAAAAGTATATAGTAATAAAAAAAAAATACAAAACAATGAAACAGCCCATTTTCTAAGTGCACTAATGCCCTCCAGGGCAGACATTAACAGGGAATTAATACCCTTCATGGGTGGACACTACACCTCTATATGTGCGTTAATTCTCTGATAACGTCCACCTTGTCAGGCATTACTGCTTACACATCAGCCCTCATTATTCAGCTCTTTCAGCAGACTGCAACTCTAATGGCAGAACAAAGGAAAACAATGTAACCAACCTGATAATGCACTGTAGTGTACAGTGATAGTATACACATGGCATCATATACGCAGCAGTACTGTCAAACAAACATTCATGTTTCAGCATGCTGTAACTCCTCAACCAAAGAACAAAACACATTGCTACAACGATTTGACACTTCCAATAAAGAATTAAAGGCTGACAAGAGTAATACATACACATTAAAAGAAATTTGTAGGCTGCTTTTGGACTAAAATCCTTAAGATGGATTTCTTTAGAACTAATCAAACTTGCTTTACTTCTCTTCAGCATGCACGCAAACTCAGCACCATCCCTTCATGCGGAAACCAGATATGATACATTTCTAAATGTAAAGCAGAGTGTTGTCAACATGTTCAGCACAGCCTTCCTGTCCTGGGGTGCATGAATACTTGTTTGTTAAAAAAGTTTCTAACTAAAGTGGAGATATTCTTAGTGCGACACCAATGCATACTCTTCCTGACCTGACCAATCAGCACAAACGCTGCCTTTGCAGACAGCCACAAATTAAACAAAAAAAACACTATGAGGGATTTGTTGAGATGCAACTGACAGGAAGAGCCAAAAACACAACAGTGATAAATTACTGCACTGCCGTAATACTGTCATAATATTTTAAAGAAAGGATTAGCTATCAGTACTAGTGGAGCAATCTCTGATGCATCAGTTATCTACTCAATAATTTTACTGATATATTACAATTCTACTTTAATTTCTGACAGATTACCATTAGCCAGTGACTGCTGCATGCATTGACTGAGCGGTTAAAAAATCCAATGCCTAACATTCATGCTTAAACAAACTGAACTGAGTACTCTGAAAGCACGTTCATCTTAACTGGAAGATTTGATGAGTTTTTCCTATAATTACTCCCCCCACAATCAATATTTGTGCATTATCCCAATGAACACATTTTGCAGTTCACATAATGGCAATTCATCTTGCTCCTCTGCCCATCACTTCTGATATACTTTTAAACATCATATAACATGCTTAAACGGAATATGAAAAAGGGCATCTACTTATACTTAATAAAAGATTCCTAATGGCTGTGCAGAACATTATGATATATTTATGTTTGAAGGGTGTTAATTAAAATTTAAAGGTGTACTGAAAAGATCCTGTGGTCACAGATCTTGGCTATTACGTATGCAGTGTTCTTTGAAGAGTAAAATGTACAACTGATTATGAGAACAAGGATTAAAGAAACTCCTTTCATTTTGTAAATTAAAAGAAATGTTAGTAAAATTATGACAATGTGCACACTTCTAAACATGTTTTACTATCCTGCATAGTATTAGTAGATAAAAATTCCAAATTAATAGACAAGGATTACTGAACAGCTACTGTGCTTCATATGCCTATTAAGACCAGCCTGCATTACATTTATCTTCTATAATAACAATGGCTCTGTCTAATACAGAGCCCAAGTGAAACAAAATGCACACATCTGAACTCCACAGGTGTACATCCAGAGTGTCAGTAATGTAAAATGATGATTACCTGCGATATGACTTGAAAGAATTTGATGACCTCAAAGAATCGGACATCTCTATTCCTAAGGAATTAACATCAGGTAGACATGGTGAATGATTGAGTTATAAATTACTGCCACAATTAAGTGGCACTGGCATTGCTGCTGATCTTGTCAAAGTTAAATAGTCAGGAAACTTAAAAAGATTAATGCATTAGGCATTCCTCATCTGTGATGAACACCCATCTTCACAGAATCATTTGCCTTTACCAGGGCACCATTTTCATACTTTGCGCTGTTTTGAGTTACTCCAGGGTAATAGACACGTTGCAAAAGAGGTACTGTACAATATCTACCTTGACACCAATCTTCAAGGCATTTCTGTATGAAGGCACAGCACACACAAACCAATCTGAACCAAGGAATATGAAGGACTTTAACTGTGCAGGCTAGAGCACAGGACACTAACTACCAAGGAACTAGACCATAAGGAACAAGGCAAGTCAATATACAAGAATGTATTTTAGTATGAACACAACAAAGATGGGTGTAGAGATGCACACCATCGGGTCTCTTGCTATTGAAATGTTTAACTGGTTTATCTTTTTCCCAGTATCCTAGCGTAATCACAGCACTCCATGCACTACAACAGGTTTATGACAAAGATTACTATTCACAATTTGTACTCATTTTCTAACACAATAACAGTTCTGATGTTTATGTTACAAGATTTGCAAAGAGAAACAATGATTTACAAAACTACCAGTCTTTCTCACATGACCGTTCTTGCTATTCAGGGTTTCATTTTTTTGTTTCTATCAAATACATATTTAAAGTTAACATTTGTTTTATAAGAAAAGTAAGGTTTGTCACCCACATTTCACTACTTCAGTATTTCCTAAAAATATTTTCCAGTTGCCATTTAAAATTCTCTTTCTGCTTTGGCTATCTATTGTGTTGCAGGCCAAAGGAAGTATTTACATATCTTTTAAGTCATATATTGCTTCTCCTTCTTCTACCTCCTTGAAAATACAGCCGTGTCATATTATGTCATCTAAAAACATTTCTTTCACAATCTGTAGTTCACTGATGAGCACAGTGTCTTCCGTTGTTGTGCTTAACAACAACAGCTCATATGATACTATTAAAAATTATGATAAAACTGTTGGGGGGTAAACATCATTTTACTGGCAATTGTATTATTTTCCAACTTGTGAAGCATTCTACATAGATAAAACACAGAGAAAACTATCACAGAGAATATATAAGAATCTGTTAGCTACCAGACAGAATGATCTAAACATGCATTATGTAAATATTCTAAGAGTTGTTCCAATTTAAGACATTTTCTTTCTTGGATAAGATTATACAGGTTATATAACTTTACAAGGGGATGTATTCACCTTGCTAGAAATTTAAGAAGTCTGCTGGCAGTTTTGATTAGGGGCTAACCTGTTTCTTGGCCTCAATGGCACTTTTAATATTAAGTGTATTTTAAAAATGAATGCAGCAAAACTGTGAGGTTGAATGCACCCGATTAGTTTTAGAATGTGTGACTTGGGTGACTGTCTTCTTAAACCATTTTGTAATGAGAGTAGGGTTGTCACCCGCCCCTCCTTACACAGGACAGTCCCTGTTTGGACAGCTGTATCCTGAAAAAAAATAAAATAAAAAAGGCAAATGTAATGAGATTTTAGAACAAATGTATTTCCTAAGTTTCCTCTAATAGCTGCATGGAACAGTTACTTTGAGTCTGAAACACCTTAATATTACATTCTTCTTCTTCTTTTACTTTTCCCGGTTAGGGGTCGCCACAGCGGATCATCTGTCCGCTCATGACTGGCAGTGGAGTTTTACGGTGTCGAGTTGCCAGCCCGGCGCCCAACCTTCTACAGAAGGCACATAAACACGCACACACACGCACACACACGCACACGTGCACAAGCGCACACACGCACACACACACACACACACACACACACGCACACACACACACCTAGAGCCAATTTAGAGCGTCCAATCCACCTACTGCATGTCTTTGGGATGTGGGAAGAAACCGGAGCACCCGGAGGAAACCCACGCGACCACAGGGAGGACATGCAGACTCCGCACAGAAGGCACCCCAGCCGAGAATCGAACCGGAGAACCTCTTGCTGTGAGGTGGCAACGCTAACTGCTGCACCACCATGGCAAATAAAAACCATACTCTACAATATATGTAAAGAGCTATGCTTCATTTTTTGCCCAAGGAAAAACTTAGAATTTGTCTTATTTCTATAGTTTAAAGTAATATTAAACACCTTAATATTACATTAAACTATAGAAATAAGACAAATTCTAAGTTTTTCCTTGGGCAAAAAATGAAGCATAGCTCTTTACATATATTGTAGAGTATGGTTTGTATTATGAAATCTCACTTTTCCAAAAAAGTGTCCCACTTTGGGCATTTGAAAAGGTGGCAACCCTAAAAGAGAGCCGTTATTCTGAAGTCCTCTGATTAAACAGACAGAATCACTAAACTACTTTCTAGTCTAGTGCCTTTGCTTGTGAATTCTTTAGGTTTCACTAGAGTGCAGTGCTGTTTTTTTTCCATGTCTGGAAATACCACAAACTTCTAAAGAGCAAAAAGGTTAATTCAGGTTGCAGACTACAGCCCACCACATTCAATATCTTTGTATACAGCAGATGTTAACTTCAGAAATGATGCAGCTAACTTAATGGAATACAGAGGCAAATATTACACCAGTGGTAGGTTTATAACTACAAGTCTGCTGTTAAATTCATTTAATGGAACATAGTTTTCCATCTGTCACACCTTAATGCTTATACATTTTGGAATCTGGAATGACATAGCCTCCTGAAAAATGTTGACATCTGTGTGGTCACAGAAACCTGGTTCAAAGCTGCAGAGAGCACCCCAGCCTTACCTGGTCACTCATCCTATCATACATTCAGACCCCAAACTGTGGGTAGTAAAGCCAAAGGAGGTGGAGTTTCTATATATATATATATATATATATATATATATATATATATATATATATATATATATATATATATATATATATATATATATATATATATATTAAAGACATACATATCTCCAGGCTGGTCAAACAGTATGACGCACAGGAGACAATCCAGGTGGAGTTAACTATTGACAAGATCCCTATACAAATCATAGCTAGCTACCGGCCCCCAAATCTGACCCAAGATGCCAAAACTGCCTATTTAGACCTCTTCGAATCTATCAAGATTCAACCCTTTACCATGATCCTGGGCGACTACCCAAACATAGACTGGAAGAACTACTCTTGCCTGAATACAAATGCGCAGAGATTCCTCGATTTTGTCAATGCAAATGCTTTGGAACAGCTAGTCGATGCCCCCACAAGAGGTGATAGTATCTTGGACTTGGTATGAACCAACATGAGTAACCACTGCAGCATCCCTGCAGTGTCATTCTCCCTTGTAAGATCCGACCACAAAGCAGTCACATTTGTAGTCACCATCTCTCCCTAGCTAGGGTAAATCAAAAAAACTTCTGCAAAGCTGATTACAGCCTCTGAGGGATGGTATAAACGGCTTCACAGCCCCCTCCCCCTCTCTAGGAACTGGTACCAGTATCCAAAACTATACCAAATTACTATATGAACATTTGTATAGATTGCATGGAATCAGGAATACCTGACAGGACTAAATCATCCTTAGCAAGGAAGAGTAAACCTGTCTGGTGGACATCTGGAATAAGTACACTCTACAACAAAAGAAAAAATTTGCTGACCAGGACCAAGAAGGAGCAGGTGCCCAAATGGAAGCAATCTCTCCTTAGCCTAAACAATCAAATAACAGCACTAGTGAAATCCTCCAAAGCAAACTTCGAGTCCAAATTGGCCACATGTACTAGAGACAATCATAAGGCCTTCTTCATATATGTCTGTAATCTCAAAGGTTGCGCCCAGATCTGTTCAAAACTGATGGTCAAGGATACCACATATACAAATGCCATAGATATAGCAAACTTGCTGGCTGACAGATTCAGTGAAAATTGCACCCATCTGTCCCCCCATCAGTAAATCAGGACATTCCCAGTACCTGCCCCCTTCCCCTTATATGTAGGGATCAGGTCATCACTGTTCTTTCAAAGGCAAAAAATACAGCCTCCATGGGACCTGATAACATCCCAGGCTGCATTCTACATGAACTCAGGCAGGAACTTGCAGCACCATTAGGCACCCTATTCAACCAAAGCCTGAGTACCGGTTTAGTCCCAGCTGAGTGGAGGACAGCCACTGTCATCCCTTTACACAAAGATGGAGCGTCCACTGATCCGGGAAATTATACACCCATCAGCCTAACTAGCCTGATCTGCAAGGCCATGGAATGGACTATCATGGACCTCGCTAACAAGGAAATTGGCAACCTCCAAATACATGATCCCACACAATTTGGCTTCGTCAAGGGGAGGTCATGTCTGTTAAATTTGGTCGACTTTTTTGAGACAGTCACCAAAGCCATGGATGAGTGGAAGACAGTGCATACCGCCTACCTTGACCTGGCCAAAGCCTTCAACACTATTCCCCACTCAGGAATAATAGATAAACTCTCTCAACTAGGCATCAATCTGTATGTTACCAGATGTTTAGCCAACTGGCTCACTGATAGAACCCACTAAGTCAAAATAGGGGAAGCCACCTCAAGCAGTAGTCCCGTATCTAGTGGCGTACCCCAGGGTTCAGTCTTGGGGCCTCTGTTATTTGGGATATACTTTTCTGAGGTATAGGCCAAAACCAGTGGGCTATGGCTGACCAAGTTTGCAGATGACTGCAAGTTGGAAAATTCCCCTAGTGACGTGGACATCTTCCAAGAGGGTCTCACCCAAACGAATGACTGGTGCCAGAAAGACGGCCTCAAGCTGAATACAAAAAAATGCATCATCATCCCCTTTGAGGGGAGAGATGTCCACACAAATTATCACATAAATAACGTTCTAAGCACGCAGTCAGTCACGAGGGATTTGGGCATCCAGATTGATAGCAGCCTGACTTTTGACCACCATGTTACTTCCATTGTACAGAAAGCTTTCTACATGGTCCACCTCATAAGTAAGAGTATCTCATCCAGGACAAGGAGGTCATAACATCCCTGTATTCTTCCCTTATAAGACCCATTATTGAGTACAATGCCCCATTCGGCATGTACCTTGCAAACCACATGCAGCAGCTGGAAAGACCACAGAGGTTCCTCATCAGTAGAATCCATGGCCTCAAAAATCTACCATACAAAACAGGTTAAAAGCCCTATGCTTCTACTCTGTTTCATACAGACTCCTCAGAGGTGACCTCTGTCTGGCATACAAGGCAATCTCGGATCCTGTCTTGATGGGACTACTGCATATCCACAAGTCAAGCTCCACTCGAGTAACCTGCACGTGCGGCCTCAACCTGGTCTGTGACATCAATAGGACTTGCTGGTGGGACAGATTTGTGTCCCAGAGACTCCCCCATCTATGGAATAGACTCCCTCTCCAAGTCACGCAGAGTACCTCTTTACCCCTTTTTTAAGCACAATCTGGATAACTGGATGGGAAATAGAAAATACACCCGTGGGGTTCCACCTGTGTCCCTGGTGAACAGGGGCAACAGGTGCTGATTTGTCTATGCATGGACTAAACTCTTGGCTATGCTTATGAGGGCCTCAGGGCCAATAGCCTAGCAACTTCTGATGATCCTATGATTCTAAAACCACAGAGCTTGAAAATATCAAGACATACATCAAACTGCTGGAAAAAGGACACAAAAATGCTGAGTTTTTTTTGATGTGGCATGCAAGGGTGGGTGTTGTGAAGAAGCATCTGCTTCTGCATGAGAAAAGCTGAAACCAAAGAGGGAAATACAAACATGTTCTCGCATAGTTTTCATCATAAAGATGGTAAGTCTTTAAAAAATGGTCAGCTACTGACAGAGAAGACAACATTATCCAATGCTGTCTGAATATGCTGGCAGTGAAATGGACACACATGGTGCTAGACCACCATGACTACAAGCTTTACATTTTACAGGAGAAAAGGAAAAACATGCTTTAGGACGTAGTCCATGGTGTGTCTGAAACTGACTATTATGCTAAAAGTATCTGCTGACCTGAAACACATAGCATGCGCACCCACGTGTCTGTGTGTGTGTGTGTGTGTGTGTGTGTGTGTGTGTGTGTGTGTGTGTGTGTCTATATTATATTATATTACATTGTAATACATGTAGTTAACAATGTTAGACAAAATCCTTCTGGCAAAAGAAAAAAAAAATCAGGCATAAATCCAGAGAGTGAAGGATTCATTCAAGAACACTGCATAAAATGTACATATATATAGCAGGAGCACAGGCACCAAAGAAGAATCATTCCTAACTTTGATGTCCATGAGGGAGTAAAAAGAAGTTATGTACTCACCATAACATTCCATCTGAGTAGCTAACTTCATTTGTCAGCAACCTGTGGCTATCGATCCGACCTGGATCCTAGCCGGCAGCTTTCCAAGCTAAAAATCCGAGCTCCAAGCTCTTCCCCCTTACCCATAATACGCTGCTACCTCCTTCCAGTCCTCAAATCGTGTTTGCCCAATTATACAATGTCACCTAGACAAAACAACAACCTGAAACATCCTAACCTAATGAATACCAAAAGCTGAGATCATTCTAGGATTCAGATAACCAAAGAACCAGGTTAGGGGGAAGGAGGGGGGGGGGTCGGTTGCTGACAAATGAAGTTACCTACTCAGATGGAACGTTATGGTGAGTACATAACTTCTTTATCTGAAGTAGTTAACTTCATTTGATCAGCAACCTGTGGGACAAAGTCCCCAGCTACCAAAAACTTGGGAGGTCCTCAAGGAAGGATATTCCGGAGCACTGCAGAGCCAAAAGCTGTCCTTCCTCTGGATATTAAATCCAATTTATAATGAGAGATAAAGGTATGAGAGGAAGCCCAAGTAGCCGCAGAACAAATGTCATCCAAGGGCACTCGACCAGAACGCAGCAGAAGTAGCCATAGAACGGGTAGAATGGGCATGAACCCCTAATGGCTCTGGCAGACCAGATATCTTGTTTGTGAGCAAAATGCAGTGAGAAATCCATCCAGCTAGAGTCAACTTCGACACTGGCTTACCCAAAAAAGGTTTCGCAAAGGAAACAAAGAGCTGCTCTGACTTGCGAAAGACCCGCCAGGATCAGCTTGTTCCTCCTATCCCACACAGCCTGGGGGTTAAAGGCTGCTCAGATATGGCAGCCTGATGATAAATGCGCTACCCCCAGGCAAAGAACGCACTGAGTGTGGCCATCGGCTGGGGAGAGCTTATGGCCACACTCAGAGCACTTGGAGAAAATGGCCTTAGGGCCTTACGCCATAACAAAAAAAACAACCACACACACTGACACACAAGAATAAGGGGAAGGGTGAATATACTAAAATTAAGCTAAGCTAAGCTAATGGGTTTAAACAATCACAAACCCACACCTCTCTAAATTTTCCAAAAAGTCAAGAATTTAACCAATACTCACGACCTAACCGCCAGGAGCTCGTAACTTGTGCTTGTTAAAGCCGCGGCAAATGAGATCTGAGGACTGGAAGGAGGTAGCAGGGTATTATGGGTAAGGGGAGGAGCTTGGAGCTTGGATCTTTAGCTTGGAAAGCTGCCGGCTCGGATCCAGGTTGGATCTGATACCCACAGGTTGCTGATCAAATGAAGTTAACTACTTCAAATTGAACTTTTAGACCAATCCTAATACTTATCTTTAAAAGACGGTACTGCAAATCACTTCTGCACACTTTCCAAATCAGTTTTTTAACAGATGACAGAAAGCTTTTATATAGAATGGTCTGTGCTTGACTGCAGGTTCCTCTTCAATTTAAAGTGAAGCGTGATGAAAAAATAATTTGTTGATGGTTTCACACAAATAATCAAGTGATCCTCAAAAGCATCCCTCACCTAAGGTTCTAAATGGACGACTCAGATCATCATCCAAGTTATACTCTTAATAACATCTGGGAAAACAATGTTTGTCGCACACCAACTGGCAATGTCCCATGAAAGGACTGTGAAAAAACAAGGCTACAAGTTGTGTGACAAAAAAAAAAAAGGTGATGTCAGCACTAATGATGTGTGGTAGAAGAAAGGGATACGCTAATATTACCGAAAGAGATATTAATAAATGGAGTGTCAGTCAAAGCTGAGCAATCCCTGCTAAGAAATAAAGTCTTCCTATCTGCACTTCAGCCTGTCATGACTTAGCTAAGAGAGGACAATCTGAACTGGGAAAATCACTTGTTAAAAATATGAAAGAAGGCCTTGAAGAAGTATGAAACATGAAACACAAACAGAATAAGGTAACTGGTTTAGATATGAACTGAAAATAAATTATTGCTATAATCAGCACATACCATTTCCTATACTGAAAATTTACAATCATATCTGGAGCAAAGCTATTACAAAGCTCTTCAGATATTCAAGTTTCTCCTGCAGAAATATTAGCTACCAAATATATTTATCAAAATCACCATTCTTTTCTCAAATCAGATTACAGGTAGTTAAAATGCATATGGTGTAAGCAAATATTCATAAACATCTCTAAGCAGAATTTAAGGACAACACATTTGCCTTTATTCAGTTCATACAATATTTTTTAATTTGAAACCATCGTTTCCCTCTGAATTGCATAATGGTTAATGCAGTTACTGCACACCATATGGCTTTTAAGATAAAATGGACTCAGTCATGAAGAAGCATGGTCCTTAATGTGTTGATCTAACAAACAGTTTGGGCTCTAAAAAACATTGTAGATTTCCAGAGTCTACATAGTGATGCCTCTATAAAACGTTTGTGGAATTCTGATGGACCTTACTATAGACCAGACAAAGGATGCAAGCAAAAAGGTCATATTTTTGTCTAGGATATGCAACACGGATACACTTTCTGGCATGATCAGGCAAATAAAAAAGGTTGTTAGGGCAAATATGCAAACATAAAATAAGAAAGCTTACACAAGATGTCAGTTGTCAATAAAAGAAAATCCTCTGTGGTCCAAGGTACACTGAATGATATAAGGGAAGAATTGAGGATAAAGAGAATATGCAGAAGCTGTTAACAAAAGTGTTCTGCAGGAAACCTCTCACACTGAGATTTGCTACATATACAGGATCCTACTAGTTCAGTCTAACTAGCAGCTGAGTTTCTGTCTTCTACAAGCAACTCCTCAATGTAACCTCCATGGGATAAACTCAAGCACTAAGAAGAATCAGAAAGCAACTGATACAGTCTGCTGAACTTCACCCTAAAACAAGCTGTTCTAATTCTTTCCATCATAATCATATGTAGCCATCTTTAGTACAAAAAAAAAATGGTTGTATATATAATGAGTCAAGATCAGCTTAAGTGAATATATTCATAGATACTACCACCTTGGCACACTTCAGAATGCACACCTGTAATAGTCTCTGGACTGGATATCCTACCCTATCATTTAGGGGCATAAAGCGGACACTAAAAAGCTGCAGGGTGAAAAGGCCCAGCACTCCGAGATCTGGGTTTGTATGGTGTAAGAAATACAAGTGTTGTCAAAGTGATCTTACAAAATACTTTTTTGGCTCCTTTTCAAATGATAGCTTTGAATTAACAGAGAAGCGGAATCAAAAGCAGGTTATTGCATGACTACAATACACACGTACGACTCTAAACAAGGAACGATATCTACCAGAAACTGTGGCTCTTAAAGCAGCATCAGAAAGTCCAGAAAGTAGCAGGAAGTAAATGATTTAAAGCTTTCCCTTGTCAGTACCACCTGCTGTTTCTTTAATTCCATAATGGAGCAAAAAGCTACTTAACACTTGAAAATACCCCTAGACAAAATCTCAAAGCATTATATAACATAATTAATATACCTTTATATAATTATAGGTTGGTACTAGGCTATCAGCCCTAGGGCCTATACAAGCCTAGCCATAACAATTCCCTGGCTATTTCTTCCCACATTATTTACTTTCCTGGACCCCTGTCTAGCAGGGCAACTGACATGATCCCTGGGGTGAATTTCCTTTCTCCCATCCAATCGTCAAGGTTCCTCTTGAAGAGGTCCAAAGAGGCACTCTGCTTGACATGTATGGGCAATCTATTCCAGAGTCTGGGGAGTCTCTGGGTCAGGAACCTATCCCTCCAGCATGTTTTGTTTATTGTGATGACAAGGTTTAGATCCCTGGAGCGTGTAGCTCTGAGGGATTGGGATTTCTTTAAGTGTAGCATGTCCAACAGCTCTGGGTTTGACATGGCCTTGTATGTTAAGCAGAGATCGCCTCTGAGCAGACGATATGCGACAGAGTATAGCTGGAGTTTTTTTAAGGCGGTCAGCGTAGGGCATCTGCTTTAGGCGTGTGATTCTTTTAGTGAGGTATTTCTGAGGCCTTTCCAGTTGTTGCAGATGTCTTGAGAGGTACATACCAAATGGGGCGTTGTATTCTATAATGGATCTAATGAGGGATGAGTACAGTGGGACAATGACCTCCTTTTTTCTGGATGAAAAGCCCTTCATGGTGAGGTGTGCCACACAGAAGGATTTCCTGACTGTTGTGGCGATGTGGTTATCGAAGGTGAGACCACTGTCCACCTGTGTCCCTAAGTCTCTTATCACACTTTCTGTGTTTAGTGTACTGCCACCTATATGGTAATTCATGGATACATGTTTTTTCCCAAAGGGGATAACAATACATTTCTTGGCATTGAGCTTGAGCCCATTGCTCTGGCACCAAGCATCTGTTTCTGTATCGATCTGCCAGGATATTGGCAATATCCTTCGGATCAGTATATTTAATGCCATTCTACTACCTAGCTATAAGATTCTAACTATATCCGTCTTACCTTTACGTTTAACTTTCTAATTCTATCTTTCCCTTTTCCTACTCCCCCCCCCCCAAAAAATTGAGCTGTATTGTTAAATATTTCTAACTGTATAATTTTCCTACATGCTAATGTTCCATTGTTACTGTATTGTGCCTTTTTATAACATATTTGCTGTTTAGATAGTTTTCTGTATTATTTCATTTGCTTTATAATTATAACTTTGTTTCCTTACAAATTCATGCAATGATTTTCATGCAACTTGGAGCTTTTCTCCCCGGGCCTCCACTGAAAATGGGTCTCAAGCCCAGTGGACTTTCCCGGTTAACAGATGTCAATAATAAATAAATAATAATTAACACATTAACTGTAGACAACCAGATAACCCAACAGATTTGAAATGTTATTGCAGGTGATGAGTTATCTCATCTGTAGTTTATTGGTAAGGGTGGGGGTCAGTGCCTCAAACCTAAATACATTACTGTGATCATTTCTTTATCCCCTTTCTTTCTGACAACTACCCAAAGCACATCTACTTGAACTTATTTTTTTACTTAATTTTTTGGCAATCTATGCAAGGTGGTGTGCTCCAGAGCAGCAGGTGGAAACAGATTATTTCACCACTTTTGGGTGTCAAACATCAGAGCTGACTGCCACCGTGACCATGCAATTACACGACAGGTGAAACTCTGTGGATTCTTGTGATACATCTTTATACACAGAGGAAATGGAGTAGGTTTTCACAATAAGTCCAACCACAAAGCTTTAACTGTCAATAATTAATGCTCAAATATATCATACTCCTGAAGCTGCTACAAAATATAAAGACACCCTACCATAACAACGAGGCTCTACTACTAATTATTTGCAGTTAATTACAATAGGAACCAGACAAATCTGGATACACATCTCCTCAGTGAGGCTCAAATTAATGCCTCATTGGATGAGGTACCTGTTCACAGCAACTATCACTCATTTAGGTTTAAGTAATCCAGGCACTTCAATAAGATTTGGGAGAGAAGCACAGCTAAGCCTGCAGGTGAACACAGTTTGCAGAACACCATGCAACAGAAGTTCAGTGGTTAATCCAACAGATGCTTTACAGAGTGCCTGAGCAAGTCATACAAACCATGTGGGAAGAAATGAAGGAAATGTTAAATCTGGGAGTAATTCAGGAGTGTAGTACTCCCTAGGCCTCACTGGTGATGTTGGTACCAAAAAAAGATAAAAGCACTAAATTTTGTGTACACTACAGGAAACAAAACATTCACATGGAAGTATATACAAAACCTACACCCAAGATTAATGAACCTTTAGCTCAGCAGGATGTGACAAAGTTTCTAACAAGTACGGACCTAACAAAAGGTTACAAGCAGATACCCTTGGCATCTGCAGTAAGGAAGAGGTCAGCATTGGCTATCACATTTGGACTGCACAAATGTACTAAAATGCCTTACTGGATTAACAACTCCCCCTTTGGGGAAAAACATGTAGCCATGAATTATCACATAGGTGGCAGTACACTAAACATCAAAAGTGTGATAAGAGACTTAGGGACACATGTGGACAGTGGTCTCACCTTCGATAACCACATCGCCACAACAGTCAGGAAATCCTCTATGTGGCACACCTCATCACCAAGGGCTTTTCATCCAGAAAAAAGGAGATCATTGTCTCACTGTACTTATCCCTCATTAGACCCATTATAGAATACAACGCTCCATTTGGTATGTACCGCTCAAGACATCTGCAACAACTGGAAAGGCCTCAGAAATACCTCACTAAAAGAATCACACGCCTAAAGCAGATGCCCTACGCTGACCGCCTTAAGAGCTGTTGGACATGCTACACTTAAAGAAATCCCAATCACTCAGAGCCACACGCTCCAGGGATCTAAACCTTGTCATCACAATGAACAAAACATGCGGGAGGGATAGGTTCCTGACCCAGACACTCCCCAGACTCTGGAATAGATTGCCCATACATGTCAAGCAGAGCGCCTCTTTGGCCCTGTTCAAAAAGGAACCTTGACGATTGGTTAGGAGATAGGAAATTCACCCCGGGGATCACGTCAATCACTCTGCTAGACAGGGGTCCAGGGAAGTAAATAATGTGGGAAGAAATAGCCAGGGAATTATGGCTAGGCTTGTACAGGCCCTAGGGCCAATAGCCTAGAACCAACCTATGAACAACATAAATCTTACAGAAGCTGGAAGATCACGTCTAGCCAGAGCTGGAGACTTTGCTTTAGCCAACATAGAGAGTGCAGGCATCTTTATTTGATCCTGTGAGAAAATATTCAACAAATACAAAGATTAAAAAAGGCCAGGTTAACTATCAAAGCAAACAAATATCAGGCAGTGAAGGTGGAAGTAACTTACCTTAGTACTGGTTGGGTGGTGGAAATAACAGGCCACAGCCGACCAAAATAGGGACTGTCCATCATACACTACTTTGTATACTAAAAAGCAGGTAATAATTTTCCTTGGAACACAGGATATTACAGACATTTGGTCCACACTACAGTACCACAGCTACTCTACTTACAGACCTTGTACTGAAAAACAGGATGGATAAGGCTATCTAAGACACCAGCTTGTGAACAGGCATTCCAAAAGCTTAAGGAGGTTTTGAGTGGACCACATGTATTGTCCATTCCTAGTTACAGCTAGGAAGTTATTTTGCAAACAGATACTTCAAACCATGTCTGATGTGTGTTTAGCCTGAGTTTTGTCAAAGGAAGAGCATCCAGTAATATAACAAAGTTCTAGACTTCAGCCAAGAGAAGAATCATATGCAGTCATAGAAAAAAAGAAGTTATATACTCACCATAATGTTCCATCTGTGTTGTCAATATTCTTTCATTCTTGACAGATGGGAATCTATTCCAATTCTCAGAACCAGCTCAGCCATTATACAGTTCGTGCCAGCCAAAAAGTCTTGAGCCAAGTCTCTACTCACAATGCCCCTGTGTTCATTACCCCAGATCTCATTTGCCACTCTGTCAGCAAGACACAGCTAAGTGTTGCCTTATTTTTCTACTTTCAGTGAGAAAGTTAAATCTTTAACCTTAAACTCATTTCTGTTCTATTGTTTAGTCTTCTATTGTACTTATACATTACTGTATTTTCCTTCTCTACGCACCATTTTTCTAACCCCTCAGGTTTTTCTTCGTACCATTACTGGTACTAGCCCCTTTCTACCTCAGGTAATCATCTCTACCGTCATTGGTAGATTTCTCCTCCTTTATTCCTTCATCTTGTGTGCACGTGGGTGTACGAGTAAGTCTGACAAACCAGCCATGACTGAAAAATCTCCTGACAAATCCCTAAGGGTATGTCAGGTTTCAAAGATTGCAAAGACTGTGATAGGAAGATGCCCAATTCTGATGGGCATCTTTCTTGTGTATACTGCTTAGGGGCACCTCATTTGGAACAAGCTCTTGCTCAAAGGTTTCCTTAAATCCCCCTTCAGTGAAGCCTTGTTCAGGGCAGAAAAACCTGTCTGTAGTGATACTGCTACACTAGGTCACATATTTCCTTATTTGGATTCTGACATGCAGAAACTTAGCCTTCCTCCTTTTTACACATGTCTGTGAAAATGAGACTGCCATCTTAAATTTCAAATTAAAGCTACTGGAAATTCAGTTTTGGGAACTTAAAAATGGAGGGACAGTCTCTTAATTCTGGTCAGTTAACATTTACTACTGGAAGACACCCCTGGAAAACAGCTACTTCCTGAAGGGCTCTGAACCCTCCATTTGGACTAAAGACAAACAGAAAGACAGTATTTTATTATACTTTATTTTACTATTTGAGAACCAGTTAAGTGTGCTGGCCTGCTTGTCCTTTTCAGTCACAACCTGGGTACAACTGTACAGAAAAATCAGAAGGTACAGTATTGTAAATAAATTATATTACAGAAACATTAATACAATGCAAAATGAACATTAAATGTACAAGTTGCTGGTATTCTAGCAAGGTATTTACAGAGACAGAATTGTTGGGTAACTAGAATGTTGGGGGGAGGTTGGCATAATGGTTAAGGTGTTCACCTTACAGACACAAGGTGCAAAGTTTGATTCTCACTTGGGGTAATTGGCTAGGCTTAAAATGGCCTACAAGGGCAGTTAGCCTAGTACTAAACTATGAACAGCAGTGTACTCAGTAGAGTTAGAATTCTACATACAGTATATACAGCATGAAGCTTTGATTTATACAATACACTACTAGTTTTATTATGTACGCTTTGATTTATAAAAAAAGCATGTGCACTTAGACGTACTTTGAAGAAACTGTTAACGTTGTTTAAAACAAATTATGTTTAACCAATTACACTAGACATTATTATAACTACTGGAAAAACTGAGTGTATATTATAATAAATCTCTCAACTGTACTAGTAATGTTAATCACACATTCATCAGTTTTCCAATTTTTTTTTATCGGGATGTTTATTTAAAGCCTCTTGTTATATTGTGCATAACTTACTGTCATCCTGTTAAAACTTATTTATATATATGACCTATTCTAGAATTTGGCATTTACTATACACATAGTTATTTGGATATATTGTCCATGTTACTGTTTGTATATATTACTACTCTATTACTGTTGTTATTAAAAGTTTGAACGACAAATAAAGATTTTGAATAGTTCTAGAGATTTGGAATGTTTTTGTGTCTGCTGGAAAAGAATTCCACATGAAGGTCCAATTCTACAGAACTTTTTTTTTTTTTTTATAAGTAGTTTCAATCTCCACTGAAGTGCAATTGTGGCAGCTTGGCTGTTCCTAAGGGAATAGTTTGGTTCTGCAAGTAGTAGACAGATTTTAGTTTAAATCTTAGAGAGCACTACTTTTGACCGTTTTCTGTCAAGTTACAATGCTTTTTCAATTTCTGCTGCAAGCTTTTACTGCATGCATATATATCTGGAAAAGTTAATATAGCATATTTAAAGTAAATAACTTTTTTATTTAAATAGTTGTGACTGATGATTTGTTAGCAAAGGAATGTGCATTTTACTTGGATATCAAACTGCTTAGTAATCCTCAGAGTGACCAAAGCTTAAAGGCATTTACTGCCATTTAAAAAAATTTATAAAGGTAAACAGGAAAGGTGATTTTTTTTTTTTTGCTAGTTTTGACCAACTAGTGGCAATATATCCTTAAAGATATGGGAGCAGTGAGTTGGGGCTGGAGTTAAATATTTACCACCCCACTCAGAAAATTGTGTGCGTGTGAGTAAAATAATTCTGGTCAGGTTTCAATTACTGTCTATATACTATAAAGCAGTGGGCTTGATCCAAGTATGTGTGAAATCCTGTGGAACCTGTTGTTATAACTCTAACCTGCAGCTGGACATTGTGGAACTAATCTGGCTGTTGCATGACTTGGCTATTACCCAATGCAGCAGCACTCATTTACCTTACACCCTTAAGGCTAATCACCTTTGTATTTTATCATGAAACAGTAGTTGAAGTCAAACCCCATACTGCTGCCTTTGTTACATTCAAATATTAATGGAAGTGGTGCAGGTGTCAGAACATGTAGCCCCTTGTTCGTCACAGGCTCAGTAAATAAAGAACAGTTATTAATCTCAGCTCTAAAAACTGAAAGCAAAAAGTTAACTCTACAACCTGGTATAGAATAAGGCCACTATAATCTGGGATATTTCAAAGCAAATACAGTCTTTGTTAATCATTCCTATATTTTCAAAAAAAATGTAATTAGAATAAACAAGTGGCTCCTTTTAACACACACTTTATAAAAAGTTCTAAAGAAGTTCAAGGTATGCAGTATGTAAATGGTTCTCAAAACACACACACACACACACACACACACACACACACACACACACACACACACACACACGATGCATGTTCTTAATCTTGTTTTACCTGCAACAGCTACATATTTACCAGTTTCAGCCGATATGTCTAGCCAATGTTCTTACATTTTTAGCTGGTAACATTTAGTAAATATTGCACCTGTAATAGTTAAATAAGTACCTAATGTGAAAGTAGTAAAACTGGCCTACAAATGTAAAGTTACCCCTTTAAAATTTTTAAACACAGTGAGGAAAAAACTCTTAGGCCCAGATTCCACGGAGTCTCCCTAACCAAATGTTATTTATTAAATATTTTATCTTGTGACATAGCCTTAAAACTGTTGTCAAAAGTTGCTTGTGGTGACTAAGCTTATTAAGCTTCTGTCTACCTACTGCTTCTAGCCCCACATAGCAGCTGGAAGCCAGATAATAAAGACATTCAATCCATCATACTCACAGATGAAATTAATATCTGTCAAACTCACTTCTGACAATTGAGTATCATAACTGCTCAACAGCAGTATACAAAGATAATTCTTTTAAAGACAAAAGCTGAGAGAAGCAGAGACTGTGCTTTCACTGCTTCATCCAGCAAGAAATAGAAGGAAGCAGTGTTTAATTATAAAGTATGCATCAGAAACTAGAATAAGGGGAAAAAAAACATCTATTATACAGTAGTACTATTTATGCCATCATGAAATGCCAGCTATGGTAGAGACAGCGGTGAACTAACGCATAACAACATTAGAGCTGAAGATTCCAATATGCTTAAGGCTGCTGGAAAGAGGTACAACCACAGTCAGCATGGGATGATAATTAGATCAAAATCAACTTATAATAAACTAATTTGTGAGCCTAATCTGTACAATTTCAACAGCAAAGTGTTAGTGAGCTGCACACAGTGCAGAAGCAAGAGTCCCAAATGATGCACCTGCAGGAAACTCACTAAATTTTAATTAAGCATGCAAGTGATGATCAAATACCTCAGCAGGCCCACTCTCAGCCAGCAGACTGAGCAGTGCTATACAAGCATGGCAACAATTAAACATTTACAAATTTAACTCATTTGTCAAGGAGGCGAGTAGGTTTAGGATTTTAATGAAGAATTTCAAATGGGAAAAGCAAGTTCTAAAATGGCAGATGGTCTGGAGGGTACTTGTCTCTTCTTTGCATGGATTTCAGGTGGTTAATATAAAGGACAACATAACTTTGTATATTTACTTTCAGTTTTACCATATATTCTCACTATACCACAGTGTGTTTTCAAAGCTAGAAAGTCAATACTTTCTCTGGCCAACCAAAGCGTTATTCTAACTGAAATCCAACACACATGTACCTGCAGTATTGTTTCATTTAAAATGTTTTACATGTCTGATCTTCTGGAACTGCAATAGGCTAGAAATTTAAAAAATGAAACAAGATTTCATGGGGAAAAAAAAAATCACAGATTTAAATATTCAGCTTATACAAAACCTAGCAATGATACACTGGGATGCAGCACACAAGCATTCCAGGTGCATACAAGCTTTAATTATTTTAGTAATGCTAGTAGCAAAGAAAGCCTTTGTACACAAGTAGAAAAAGAGGAGTCCTGAAAGTGGGAGAGATCCAGGAAGAATGCAAAGTTCCTGTAATCACGGCTGCACAGGTAAAAACCACACTCTCCAAAGCCAAGAACACAGCATCCATGGGACCTGACAACATCCCAGGCTGCATTCTACACGAACTACAGAGCAAACTGGCACCCCACCTAAGTACCATGTTCAATCATAGCCTCACCTCAGGCTTTGTGCCCACTAAATGGCACACAGTGACGGTTATCCCACTCCACAAAGGGGAAGCCACCACAGACCCTGGGAACTACTGCCCCATTAGTCAGACGAGTCTGGTCTGCAAGGCCATGGAAAGAATCATCATGGAACTTATAAACAAAGACATTGGTAATCTCCAAACTCTGGAACCCACCCAGTTTGGGTTTGTAAAAGGCAGATCATGTCTCCTAAACCTGACGGACTTCTTTGAAACAGTCACCAAAGCCATAGACGAGGGTAAGGTGGTTCACACAGCCTGTCTAGATTTTGCCAAGGCTTTCGACACCATCTCCCACTCTGGAATTATAGATAAACTCACTGAACTAGGTATAAATCCCTATGTCACAAGATGGGTTGCCAACTGGCTCACTGAAAGAACCCACACTGTGAAAGTAGCAGACTCTAAATCAGACTTCAGACCAGTGACAAGTGGAGTACCACAGGGTTCAGTCCTGGGTCCTCTCCTGTTTGGTATCTACTTCTCCGAAGTACAGGCTAACACAGAAGGTCTTTGGCTAACGAAGTTTGCAGACGACTGCAAACTAGGAGCAATAATCAAAACTCCTAATGATGTGGACATCCTACAAAAGGGCCTAACTGAGACAGATGCCTGGTGTCAAAGCCATGGCCTCAAGCTCAATGCCAAAAAGTGATTTGTCATCCCCTTTGGTAAAAACTCTTTACCCATGAACTACCACACAGGCGGTAGTAAACTTAACACCGAAAGTGTGATAAGAAACCTTGGGACACAGGTGGACAGTAGTCTCTCCTTTGATAATCACATCACCACAGTAGTCAGGAAATCCTTCTACATGGCACACCTCATCATAAAAGGTTTCTCATCCAGGAAAAAAAAGAGGTCATTGTTCCCCTCTGCTCGTCACTCATTAGACCCATTATAGAGTACAACGCCCCTTTTGGTGTGTACCTCACAAGACATCTACAACACTTGGAAAGACCGCAAAATACCTCACAAAGAGGATCACCGGCCTCAAACAGATGCCCTATGCAGACCGTCTCAAAAATCTGCAGCTTTACTCCATCGCATATCGCCTACTCAGAGGCGATCTCTGCCTAACATACAAAGCTATGTCAAACCCAGAGCCGCTGGAATGCTCCACTTAAAGAAATCACAGTCCCTCCAGACAACACGCTCTGGGGACCTAAACCTTGTCACCACAATAAACAGAACATGCTGGAGGGATAGATTCCTGTCCAGGAGACTTCCCATACTCTGGAACAAACTACCTATCTATATCAAACAAAGATTAGCACTCTTCAAGAAAAATCTTGATGTTTGGATGGGAGATAGAAAATTCACCCCGGGGATCACTTCTGTGGCTCTACTCGATAGTGGCACAGGAAATTAATATTCTTGGGTGGCAAAAGCCAGGGTACCCTCTTGGCTAGGCTTATATAGGCCCTAGGGCCAATAGCCTAGTGCCTCCCTATGAACCTATAATGGAGGAAATGAAAAAAAAAGGAAAACTAGCAAATATTAAGGGAAAGGCTGGGAATAAATTTCAAAATAAATGGTTGATACAGGAACAGGTAAACACAGTAAGTAGGAAAACTATAAAAACAGACTAAGAAAGAAGGTCACAAGAAAGAGCTGCATGTGTTCAGCTAAAACTGCCCTGATAAAAATGAATTGTGGTAGAGATTAATGCATAATACAGTAGTTTTATTCTCTCTCTTTTTTTTACTCTGTTATAAATGGGTTTAATCAACTCAATGAGATCTAAGAAACAATTAAGGTTATTACATATAAAGAGCCAACATAAAAAGGGATGTCAAAACCAAGAAAAGATCGTGCTTGCTGAATTGTTAAAAAATTGCTGTGTTAAGGTTTATAGGAAACTCTGGGTTCCAGAAGATGTATTACAAGTTATTAGTGCTATTAATACCATAGCAAATATTGATTCAATATCTGATGTGTCATAACAAAAGAGCACCATGCATAAGAATTTCTACAAGTTACATAGTGGATTGTTTGTCAATGAATAAAGCATAAATAAAACATATTTTACATAAACATTTTTAAGTTTTATCCTACAGGTATATTCAACATTCAAAATATTTAAAACTATGTAAATTTAACACTAACTTAAAAGCCCTGTTTCTATACTGGACGTTCAAGATGGCTGCACATTGACCAACAGCTTAATTTCAGCTTTCCCAGTGTGAAAAAGAAACTGAGAATAAGAGCCAGTAACTGTGTTAGGCTGAATAAGATTCATTTACTGTCTAGTAAGTACACAGCTTGGATGCAGCAAGGAAAAAATGTAGAGAACCTGAAAGAAAATCAACCAGAAAAGGTGAAGAAAAAACACTGGCAAGGAGCAATCCCGTGGCCTTACAACAAAAAGTAGTTCAAGTTTCAACTTTGGTGCAAGAGATGGCTTCCAGTAAAAAGTCAAACATACTCCGAGGTGATTAAAATAAATGAAACAATGAAGGACTTTATCAACTCAGACAACACAAGGCTGGAAAATATAAGAAACTTTAGCTAACTATTCAGATAAACTGCAAAAATTAAAGACTGAAATGAAGAAAAAGCTGGTGGAGTATGAGACTTCTCAAGAAGAGTTGTTTCAAAAAACAGAAGACTTAGAAGACCGAGCACAAAGAGAAAACCTAAGACTTTCTCCTGTAATACAGGAACTAGAAGGAGCACACTATATTAAATTAAAGAAAGCACAAATAAGTAACTGAACTGGTATTCCACAGCAGGATTTGTTAACAGAAAGGGGACAAAGAGAATGCTACAAACGTAACCATGACAAAGTAGCCAAGACCAGGTTGCTGCCTCTAGAATGCTTGTAGAGTCCACTCTTTTCCAACATGACACCAGAAAGGATAAAGACTCTGGTGGAATGTGCCTTAGCCTTGCCTGGAATAGATTTATCATTGTGGGAATAACAAAAAGCAATAGCAGAGGACAACCAACAAGCAATCACTATCAGAGACAAAGGAGACAAAACAGCTGTTTAGCATTCCTTAAGGGCTTTGTTCTGTCAAAGTACTACCCTAATCTGCCTGTGCACATCCAAGGTATGCAGAATCTCCTCTCCCTTGTTTCAGGTTACAGAAAGAAAACTGACAGACTTACGGCTTGATTCAAAGTAAAATCAGAAACAACTTTTGGCTTCTCTATATTCTCAACCAATAAGACCCTCATCAGCCCTGTCCCAGAGGCCAAATTACTAGGAAGTACAATTGACCAACAACTAAGATACAGCAAACATATATCCTTCACTATCTCCAAAGTACACAAAAAACTAGGGACCCTTTATCGTTGCAAAAAATAATTGACCTCCGAACAGCTGTAGCCAGAACCCATCTCCTATCAATACTACTCTATGCTTCCCCAGTACTAGCGAACCTAAGTCCGACCTTAAAATTTCCACCTGTTACAACAAAATTGTCAGATTTGCCACCAATGCCAAATCACATTCCCACTACTGCCAATCCTTACAAGCATTACACTGGCTTGAATTTCCTAACTTACTACGTTACCACCAACTCAACTTACCACACCAAATATTATACTATCCAGAGAAAAACCCTGCCCTGACTTGATTTCTAATCTTCTAAACCTTCTATAATGCAAAAAGACAATTACGTTCCAGCAACAAAGCCGTGATTGAAAATATTCCATGCAAAAACAGTGCTGGGGAGTCTCTCTTCCCTTATGAAGTTGCTAAAACCTGGAACACCCTCCCCTCTGACACCAGACTACAAAACTGTACCACTTTTAAAAAACTCCTTAAATCACACCTTCACATCAACCAGCAATGCAACTGCAATGGGCCACCTTAGAACCTCACTAGTTGCAGGAATACTACTTCCTTATGCCTGTGGTGATTACTAATAATGTCCACAACCAATGGTCACTGTACATATTGTTCATATAGCTTTCTACTATGAAAATGCTATAAATTGTACAGATGCTTTTGCACATTATAACCAAGTTTTAAGCTAATACTTTCTTACTGTATCTCTTGTTTTCAAAACATTGTGTAACATGTTTGTCATTGTTGGTTAACATTTATATTTTGTAATCTATAACTGTTACCATTGTTTAATGTTCATTGCGTTCTATGTGGAGCTTTTCTCCCTGGACCTCCACTGAAAACGGACACTTGTCCAGTTGGATTATCCCAATAAACAAATGTTAAATAAATAATGGAAGGAGGATTAATGCTTAAACAACTCTGTCCTTGGGGAAAATGAGATAAGGTTGGTCCACAATGAGAGCATGTAGTTCAGAGATTCGTTTTCCAGGTGTCAGAGCAATAAGCAGAGAAGTTTTTCAAGTGATGAAGTACAAATCAGCCTGTAAGGCAGGTTCAAAAGGAGATAAGGTCATTTTTTTCAAGAACAAACTTGAGATTCTAAGGAGGGAGGATTTTCTTTAGAGGGAGGTCTCAAGTGCAATATTCTTTTCGTAAATTGACAGCAAAACGAGATGAAAAGAGGGGATCCATTGGCAGACAAACTGAGCTAGTCAAAAGATATACCATCACAGATACATAGGATAAGCCATCATTAAGTAGATCACACAAATATTTGATAACTAGAGGGGTAAAAAACATACTGAGCCATCTGATATCAGTTAGGCTCCACCAAGAGAAAACCTCATCTACTTGTAAACATAAGATTTTCTATTTGCAATTTTCAAGCCTCCATCATCCAAGCTGTCAATATTAATTGCTCAAAGCTGGTATGCACCAGTCACCCCAGGCACTGTGTGAGCAAATCCAAAGCGTGATGAAGCTTGGCAGATTCCATTAAAAGGAAAAATATCTTTGCCTGGGTCAAAAGGGAGTCAAAACAATGATCTTTGGTAATACTTTTTGAATTTTCAAAAATACCTTGGATATCAGTGAAAAGGGTGGAAATGCATAAAGGAGCATTACCATCCAAAAGAGCAAGAATGCTTCTGTTCTCCAAGCATAGCTGCAAATACATCTCAATCCAAATTTTTTGAACACTGCCTGTTTTGAAAAAAAGCAAAGAAAGCTATTTGATGTGTTCCCCACATCTAGACAAATCCCAGGCAGACAACTGTCCTGAGTTTCCACTTGTGAGGGTCCATCCAGGATCTGCTTAGTCTGTCTGCCACCAGGCTTTGCTCCGACTAGAAGTTTGAGGCCTAATGCATCACAGAATGCTGTAAGGCTTCATCCCAGACCACTGTTACCAACCGGGTATGACGCTGTACCCCCTTTTTTTTCAGGTATCACATAACTGTGGTGTGCTCTGTGACAAATAAAAGGGGACCAGGGGACCATAAGTAGTGTAGAACTTTTAAAGTCTGAATCACTGCTAACATTTTTTTGATGGTTATGTGCTTTGTAGCATCCAAAGGACCCCATTTGTCTTGCACTAGAACTCCCCTGGACACTATTCCCCATGCAAAAACTGACAAGTTCTCTTGCTTGACTGAACAAATGTTTGGGGAGACAAGGCAGGTGTAGATTGAGAGACATCTGTCACCTCAGTCTGACACCCATGTCTCTGATAGAGGTAGACAGTAATGCCCAAACTAACATACCCCCCGTAACCTCTAGAAACTTCCTAACACCCCCCCAATAAACACCCATGATACATAGAGACACAACTGAGTTGGATTGCATGGCTAGGCTTATAAAGGCCCTTGTGGTTGTTAGCCTAGTATACAAACATGAATATATGAATCTTTCTCATGTGGAGTCTGGTTAATGGTATCATGAGGACCATTAATGCCATGAGGACTATAATTCTGAGAAACTCTCATTGTGGAGACAGCTTCTTGAAGACAGAAATCCTTGAAAATGTACCAAACAGTTAGGACTTTGTCTTCTGGTAGAAAGGATGTACTTTTTTGTGTGTTCATTGTACACCACAGGAAGACAATTCTTTATGAGGGTGTGAGAAAGAACTTTTGTACGGAAAACCTGAAGTTGGGAATAACTGGAATGTGATGATAAACATTTTTCAGATGTAAAGTCATCATGAAATAGTGGTCTGGAAGAAGGGGGGAGACCATCTGCAGGATGAGCATTTTGAATTTAGGTACTTTTATAAAGGTATTTAGGTATGACAAATATAACACCGGTCTCCAAGACAGCTCCTTTCTGGCTACCAAAACAATTCTGCTGTAAAATCCTTTTCTCTCCTGTGGTGGAAGAACTAGTTCTTCACAACTTGTGAAGGAGTACCCAGAAAGAAAAGAAAAACTGGTCTGAAGGGTTCAGAGAGATTTCCCTGAAAACAGGAGGATTTTCTGTACACTACCTAGAGTATCCTCACTGAATTACTCACAGCACCATCTTGAATGAGACTATTTATCGCCAGGCTGCTGGGCTGCGTGAAAGCTTGAGGAAGGGAAGGGATGTCCCAAATCTTGACATAGTCATTCTTTAGCAGAGGAATGATTTTTGGGGGGAAGGAATCCCTTTTCTTTGGCTTGGAAGTATTTTTCTCATGCCACTTCTTGGCACCCTGATTCTTGTTATGATGGGATTATTGTTTGTTTCCTCTTTGATGTTGGATACATAGTTAGTGAAGAACCTGGGAATATGAAACATTCTATATACCCTATTCCTAAATTTACCTCTATCATTCCATTGTTTGAAAAATCTGGGTGGCAGGAGGACCAAACACAAATTCAGAACTTAAAACAGCATTCAAAATCTGTTTTTTAAATCCTCCACAAAAATTCTGGTTTTATGTATCCAAACATACCTTCTAAATACAACAGAAGTGGATACATTTCTAGAAATAATGCCCACACCATAAGGAAAAACTGGTAAAACAGTAAGCATCTGATCTCCTGAAGATAGTCTGGAGCCTTCAAGTAGGAAGCCAATACAAAAGTTCAGTAGGAGTTGCGCAGCAAGGGAATGATCAGGAAACAGGTAAAAAACTTTCTCACACTGTGAAGGACACCAATGAGGAAGAGAAAAGGCAAACACTACTAAAAACTCCTGATGTTCACCACGGCAGTAAAACTTAATAGTGAAATCAAACCTTTAATAAAAAGAATATAACATAAAATACGCAGTCCTCAGTCTTCCGATAAGCGCTTTTGGCAAATAAGCCTTCCTCAGATCGTACGAGTCTTCCGATAAGCGCTTTCGGCAAATAAGCCTTCCTCAGATCGTACGATCTAAGGAAGGCTTATTTGCCGAAAGCGCTTATCGGAAGACTGAGGACTTATTTTTATTAAAGTTTTGATTTTACTATTAACTTTTACTGCCGTGGTGGACATCAGGAGTTTTTAGTAGTAAGGATCAGGAAACGGTGGTAACTCTGATGCAGTCAATGTTTTAAAGTGATAGGCCAGTATGTTCCCATACGAAAGAGCACTGGTTGACACATGATGGAGCTGAAGTGAATAAGTCACAGGAAGATGTTCTGGAACATTCTGTAGAATGTCCACAGAAAACTGACAACAGAATGCGCCCTCAGTTTAGAAGAAAATTATCTAAATGAAGAGTTGCTTGACTGAATAGAGATGGACAGACAAATTAAGACTGATGAAAAAAAAAAGATTACAGAAATTAAATCAATTCCAAAATGTTAGAAGTTTGATAAAACAAACACAACAATCAAGACTATTAACAGAAATTCATGTGATATAACTGAAGTGAATAATATATATTACTGAGCAGCTATATCAATAACAGATAAATTCTTAAAAACACGGGGCAATAAGGGGAAGAATGGGAAGAAATCAAATCCTATCATGGAAGTGTTGAAAAGAGAAAACTATAAAGCAATTAAAACAAGCAGTGTCACTGTTAGCAGAGTGTAGAAGAGGGAACAGATCAAGAAAAATACTTAGAAAGATAGATGTGATAAAAGCAACATGCAGTATTAAAACTGACCAGGATCTATCATATACTACTGCAAATAATAACCTAAAGATATGGGCACAGGCAGAAAAACTTAGAAGATATGCAGATAAATATAAAGGAAAAGTGCAAAATAAGCAATTCATTGATGACCCCAAAAAGTTTTATAGATAACTGAGAAACAAAGCAAAAGGAATAAAACTTCACCAAAAAAGAAGAAATAGACACATTTTGGAGAAATATCTATGAAAATTCTGAGGAACATAGTAAAGATACTAAATGGATAAAAGTAAAAGAAACAGTAAGAAGTTCAAATGTACTTGATATTAAATGGGATGAAGTAACGGCAAGAGAAATTGAAATAAAATTAAGAAAAGCTCTTAACTGGAAAACCCCAGGTCCAGATATAGTACTTAACTTTTGGCTAAAAGTATTAACATCTTTACATGAATAGCACAGCAGCATTCAAGGATCCAACCAACAAACGAGGGTTAAGTCATTCAAATCAAAATAAGACGTCTCTTGCTAGTAATTAACAGGCTCTTTATTCGGTAAGCGCTTTCATGGGTACTGGATCCAACTTCTTCAGACCTTAATAAAACCAATAACCATAAAACTCTTTATATATAAAAGTTAATCAAACATTGAACAATCAACACATTCTTCCAATTAAGAGTTAAACAAAGTGTTAATCAGCATCTAGAGCCAGATTTTACCAGAACAAAAAGAAAACATATGTGAAAAAGCACATATATAGAAAATCCATTTATAGAAGAAGCAGAGGGACCTCAACACAATTTCAGGATCTTAGTTATTGAGAAAGTGAAGGAAAATGAGAGGGGAGGTGATAAGACAGAGACATCTGAAACAAGGTGGATAATCAGGTTGCAAGCGAACAGGGGTAGAGGCCTAAATGACAGAGCCCCCATTAAACCTATACTTAAGAATCGGACATTTCATAGATTAAATTTAATATGTATATAGTGAATGTGACATAGCTTGTGACAGATTGCATATCCTGTTGATGAAATGTAGCAAATACATTTGTTGATTGTAGTTTAGATATACGTCTTCTATGGTTTTAGGCACGTGTTTTTATATGTATTAATATGAATGATGTACTATATATTTTAGAACTCAATTATTTTTATGCATATTTTTATATATATAATTTTGTTAGGGCAAATAAGGATTTGTATAAATAGATTTTCTGTGTGTGTGTTTTTTCACATATATCAGTTTTCTTTTTGTCCTGGTAAAATATGGTTCTAGATGTTGATTAACACTTCGTTTAACTCTTAATTGGAAGAATGTGTTGATTGGTCAATGTCTGATCAACTTTTACATATAAAGAGTTTTATGGTTGTTGGTTTTATTAAGGTCTGAAGAAGTGGGAGCCAGTACCCACGTAAGCACTTACCGAATAAAGTGAGATGTCTTACTTTGATGTGAATAACTCAACCCTCGTTTGTTGGTTGGATCCTTGAATGCTGCTGTGCTACTAATTTTTTCTTGGTTTTATTTTCTTGGAACTTTTTACTCATGCCATGAATTTGTTGGTGCTTTTTCGACTATATCTTTACGTGAATATTTAGCCCGGAGTCATACAACTTATGTGCACACTGAACAGACACCAACCTGGTTAACAACAGGAAAAAAAACGATACTCCTCCTTAAGACTGAACCTGCAGGATAACCTAAAAACTACAGACCAATAACTTGCCTTCCGACGATGTATAAACTATACACTGGAATTAATGTTGACAGAGTTTTATAGTCATTTAGAACAGCGGTGCACAACCTTTTTGTGGGGAGGGCCACTACATGAATTCTTAATGCATCTGCGGGCCACCTCAAAACATAGTAATTATGAGTTAACAATAGGTACAGGTGACAGGCATTTTTACTTAAGACAGCAGTCATGAAATTGCCTGTTTTCTATATTAACTTTCTGTTTAACTTTATTCTGACTTGCAGCCATGACTTATTACAAACTCTTGGAGAAAGTTACAACTGTTTACAGACTACAAGTTATAAACAACAAATAGTTACTTCCGCAGCTAAAATTAGTGCTGTGTGCAACTGTAGTCAAGAAGGTAAGTAAGCACGTGCTGGAAAGTTTGCATGACTGGAGTAAGGCATAGCATTTTTTCACTTTTTAAAAAATTTTTGGTTGCTCTCTGGGGGCCGGATGGGGTTGCGTCGAGCCAGATTTGGCCCCGGGACCGGACGTTGTGCACCACTGATTTAGAAGAAAACTCAATCATGGCAACAGAACAAAAGGGTAACAAAAGATCATCATATGTAACAATGGATCATTTGTTGTTAAAGTCAGATTCTTCCCCTTTTTACAATTCTCCATTATAAGTATGGAATGGATAGATTATAAAAAAAGCATTTGACAGCATCCCACATTCACAGATAAAGGAGTGCTTGATATACAAGATGCACCATGCATTGGTCAATTACATTACAGTTACTATGAAACAGTGGCAAGCCACTTTGCAGCTAAGCCGTGATAAAAGACAAATTATTAACCCAGGGATAAAACTTCAAAGGGTACTCCAGGTTGACTGTTTGTCATCGTTGCTCTTTTGTCTTGCCCTTAACCCATTAAGATGTCTAACAGATCAGCGCATAGCTACAATTTGGCTCCCTGAAAGCACAAAGTGTAAAGACTTATCTTTTTGTGTATGACTTAAAACTGTATAGTTCACCAGACAAGGAGTTGAAAGCACAACTGGAAATGGTCAAAACTTTCTCAGATGATATAAGAATGTCAGTTGGTCTTGATAAATGTGCAAAAAAAGAAGTTGTGTCTTACCATAACATTCCATCTGTGTTGTTCATCTTCTTTCATTCATCACTGATGGGTTCAGTTTCGAACCCACAGAACCGAGTTGGCCTATTACCAAGCTCGCACCAGCCAAAAAAAACCTCTCGAGCTAAGCTTCTACCCAGAATACCCTTCTCCCTGTTACCTCAGATCGAGTTTGCTGGAGATAGAGAAGTAAAGCCGAGGCCACTTCTGCGCAAATGCCCTAGTGCACCATTTTGACCCCAAGCCTCCCCCAGGAGCCTTTGGCAGGGGAAGGGGGTAGGATGTGATGAATGAAAGAATATGAACAACACAGATGGAACGTTATGGTAAAACATAACTTCTTTATCTGATGTTGTTAATCTTCTTTCCATTCATCAATGATGGGACAGAATTCCCAAGCTACCTTGAGGTCCCATGGAAGAACATTCCTGAGTATCATTGAGCTGAAGGCAGCTCTCCCCTCTGGAGACCACGTCCAATTGGTAATGATTGATAAAGGTAAGAGATTTAGCCTAAGTGGCTGCTGCACAAATGTCATCCATGGAAGCCCTGGAATGGAAAGCTACAGATGTTGCCATGAATTTAGTGCAGTGAGCTTTAACCTTTGGCATATGTTCATTAGTGAGGGAATAGATAAAACGTATGCAGTCCCTTAGCCATTTTGATAATGTAACTTTTGAAACAGAATTTCCCACTCTAGGTCCAGAAAAGGAGGTGAAAAGCTGTTCAGACTTGCAGAGAGGTTTGGTCCTGTCCAGGTAGAATCTCAGTTGCCTATGTACATCCAAGGAATGTAGGCAGTACTCTCCTTTATTGGAAAAATTTGAAAAGAACACTGGTAAGTCAATGGTTTGGTTAATAGAAAAATCAGAAACAACTTTGGGGAGGAAGGAAGGGTTTGTCCGGAGTGACACACTGTCTTTATGGAAGACCAGCGATAGGGCCCTCTTGATGCACAATGCCTGCAGCTCTGAGACCCGTCTGTCTGACATGATGGCTACTAAGTACAAAGATTTCCAGGACAAGAACTTTAGGTCACACTTCACTGTGGGTTCAAAGAGGGACTGAATCAAAGACTGAAGGACCAAAGTGAGGTTCCATGGTTCCACAGGCTGTCTGACAGGAGGGCTGATGTGAAAGGTTTCTTTGAGAAAGGCTTTGCATAGACATAAGGAGATGAGAAGTGTGCCATCTAGAACATTGTGGAAATTAGAAATCGCTGTCATGTGTACCTGTACAGTAGAGGCAGAGGCTCCATTATCAAAAAACTTAGCAAGGTACTGCAGTGCTGTAGTCACTGGAGCTGAATACGGGTCTAGCATGTTATCCTTAGACCAGATGGAGAACTTTGTCCATTTATCCAGACATAGTCTTCTGGTGGATGGCTTAGGAGAGGCCAGAATGATGTTCCAAACAGGTGAGGTAAGGGTAGCTTGCCTGGCAACTAATGGAACTGGTGAAACCAAGCCGTTACCTTGAGACTGGACAGATTCGGGTTGGCTCAATCCTTGGGGGTGAGAAATCAGACCTGGAAGAGGGTCCAGAATCCACGGTGGGTATATTAGGTGAGGCTGAAGGAAGGGGAACCAAACTTGTCTAGGCCCTAACGGGGCTATGAGGATCACCTTACATCTCAACCAAAGAGCTTTCTTTAAGAACCGTGGGATAAGGGGATAAGCAGAAAGAAGTCCCATGGGCCAATCATGGATCAGAGCGTCCCTCGGGGACTCCCCTCTGGGGGAAACAGGCGAAATAGCTGCTGCACTTGTTCGAAGGGGAGGCAAAAAGATCGCAGCAAGGCTGGTCCCAATGGCTGAAGATTTCTGTCGCCACCTTGGGATTGAGGGACCACTTGTGAGGCAGGAGGATGCATTTGCTCAGTTTGTCCGCAATTACTTTGGAGCTCCCCGGGATATGCATTGCTATCAGAAAGCGGTCAGAAAATATCACCCACTGCCAGATTCTCATGGCCTCTCAACACAGGGGATAGGATTTGTTTCCTCCTTGCTTGTTGATATACCAGAGCACTGACATATTGTCTGACTAAATTGCAATCATCCCAGAAGGGAGAACCAGGTTTAATGCCTGTAATGCTAACAGAATGCTCTCAGTACTGGAACGTTGATATGCAGGTTGGCCTCTAAGGTGGACCATGCGCCTTGGGCCGTCTTTCCCTGGAAATGGTCCATGGTCACAATGGCCTTGGACTGAGTAGACTGGAATGGGTGACTCCAAAGTTCTGCATCTGACCTCATCAACCAAAGAAGGTCCAGCTTGCAGGAGTTGGTTATATAAATCTGGGAACTGAGAGGCTGGTAATTTGGGAACCACTGCAAAAGAAGTAGCCATTGTAGAATTTACATGTGCAGCTTCGCAAGGGGCACTATCAGGATTGAAGCTGCCAGGGAACCTAGGGCCTGAAGAACCTCCCTTGCTGAAACTTTTGTTTGATAGAGTATCATCTGGAGCTGGAGCTGGAGCCTCAGTCGCTGGAGTCTGTGGGGAGCAACACTAGACAAGAACGGGTGTTGAACACTGCTCCAATGAATTCTATTTGCTGTGTAGGAACAAGGTTTGATTTCTCACAGTGTACTGTTATTCCCAGAGTTTTTGCCAGAGAGAGAGTATAAAGCAGGGCTGATACCAGCAGATGCTTGGTGGGGGCGGTGAGGAGCCAGTCATCCAAATATGGAAACACTCAGAATCCTTGCAGTCTCAAATGAGTTGTGACCACTGCCATGCACTTTGTGAACACTCTGGGGGCTGTAGAGAGACCAAATGGCAGGACACAAAACTGGTAGTGACTGGCTCACAGCCAGAAGTGAAGCAGACTCCTGGTGCATTTGTCCATCTTGATGTGGTAATACACATCCCTGAGATCTATTGAGCACATCCAATTGCCTTCCCTTAAAAAAGGGAGAATGGACTGAACAGTGACCATCCGGAATTTGGTTTGGGTGATGGTCTTGTTCAAGCTGCAGAGATCCAGAATGGGTCTCCAGTCCCCTGTCTTTTTTGGCACCAAAAAGAATCTTGAGTAGAATCCAGATCCACATTGGTCTGTTGGGACTGGTCGGATGACTCTTTTTTGAAACAGCTTTTTTATTTCTGAAGCTGCGTCTTCCCTTTGACTGGGTGGAATGTTGGGAAGCTTTTTTGGAAGTGTTGGTTGACAAGGGGAATGGTATGACTTCTGGTGATTATACTCTGCATCCAACAATCGGTGGTAATAGAGTGCCAGGCAGTTTGGTGCAGAGAAAAATGACCCCCGACTGCTTCCAGAGGTAAGAAATCAGGCTGCTCTTCAGGAGCGCTGGTAAGGCTGTCCAGAGAAGGAATCCCTGGAGCCCTGGCTATGAGGATCCCCTCTGCCCCTGTATGGGCATCTTCTGGAATTGTTACCCCCTCTGCCCCTGGGGGTATCATCACCACGTGCAGCATGGAAAGGACCCTGAGATTTTTTGTGCCACATTTTCCCACGCCTCTGATTCCTAGAAAAGGAAAATTGAGGGTTGGAAAACCACAGGCCTACGGCAGACAGGGTCTTGCCATCTTGGTCGCACCCGACTAGAGTGTCCCTCACCTTGGCGACAAAAAGGGACGATGCTTCGATGGGAGCATTCAGAAAGGAAGACTTGAAGGGATCCGCAAGGTCACAAATGCGCATCCAGGCATGACGTCTTATGACAATGCCTGAACCCGCCGCTCTAGCCTCCCCTTCTGTTGCATGTGATTGCAACCTCATGGATGAGTTGGAAATCCATTCCAGGGTTGCGAACTGAAAAGCAACTTTGTCCCTTACCTCATCAGATATCTGCCCTGCAACTGTTCCAGAGAGTTCGGAGATCAAGTCCCACCGGAGCCTCGTTAAATGTGACACATAGTTCAGAGACCATATGGCAAAGGTCGCTGATGCATAAACTCACTTCCCAAGTCTGTCCACACCCAGGACTCTGTTGGGCAAATGGACAGCAGGACTCTCCTCTGCCAAGTCCTTTTTTGCAGCCGCCGCCACCACAATAGTGTCGACTGGTAACCCTCTGGACCAATGTGGGTTCTTCTCGGGTGGGGAAAGAATTCTGTCAGGTTTCCGAGGGATCACCTCAATGGAATCAGGGTTCTTCCAAGCACAATGCACAATGAGCTGGATGAGCTCGTCAGCAGGCAGGGTCACCCCAAGAGGTAGATGGCCAGGTGCGAAAAGCCTGCAGGAATACGGACTCCTCAGATGAAGGGCTGGAGGGTTTCCAGTCACCTCTCTGTTTCAGCATTTCAAGGAAGTCTCCAAAGAAGACATCATTAGGGGGGTGACTATGGGGACCCTTCACCATCATTGTAATCTGTGTCTTCCGTTAAGAGACTCCTCAAGTGAGTCTATGTGCTTCCTCTTGCATGATCTCTTCTGAGGGGGCTCCTCAGTGCAGGCCTCTGAGGAGGACTCTGAAGAGAGGGTACCCCAAACAGGGGTGTCCTGCAGCTTTTCCTCCCAGTGCCCCGGGGAGCTGGTCTGTGGCAGCTGTAGCTCAGGGGGTGAGAACTAGGATTCCAACACCAATGGAGTGCTTCCAGACGCAAGAGCCCTCTCCATCGCATGGAAAGTAGGTCCGCCCGAAGAGGGATGGGAACCCGGAACTGAGAAAGACAACCTCGGGACCGGGGTCACACCCCGTTCTGACGAACCTGCCACCACGGATGAAGCCTCAAGCAGGATTGGTGCAGATTAGATAACTGGCACAGAGGACAGAACCGAAGGGACACCCGGACCTGAGCCAAGGAGTCTGCCCCCCAATCCCAAGATTGAGGAAGGACTGGTTCCACGGGAACAGAGGACCAAAGGGGAAAACCTGGAGCCTGAGTGAGGTCCACTATAGGCACCAAAGTGATGGGTTCCGAGAAGGACGTTGGAGCAGGAAGCTTCGGAACCAGAATGGTTGAAGGAGGAGAGTAATATGGAGTCCATGGAGAAACTAACCGAAGTCCTGTAGGCAGATGGGTCTTAGAAGGTGTGGGTATCCCCCTAGCTGCCAACAGCTGGTACTCAAGATGCACCACATCAAGTTCTGACAGGCTCCTGGTGGATCTAGTACTCTGGATGGGGAGTCAGGTCGGTCAATGAACGGGCTAAACATCTGACCCAGGAACGGTTCTACGGATGGAAAGTACTGGGTCCATGTTGCAGGATCTGCCGGCACCATGTCTCAAGTTTCGAGACCGGGATCAAAGGGGTCAAGTCCAGTTTGGTGGAAACTACGCTCGGTGCCGAAGGGGCACTAGGAGCCAGAGCGGAGGGTTCCAATATCATATCAAAGGTAGGTACCAATGGCATACACTGAGCCAGAGTGGTCACCAGTGCCGAAGTCGTAGCAGGTATGGTGAGGTCTATCATCAGTGCTGGAACCAGAATCATCGCCAAAGCTGGTGCCGATATCGTAAGTTTTGAACTGCTCGGAGCAGACAAGGACGGTGCTGACGAGAGGACAACTTAGGAACTTTTATTTTCACAGGCTTACCTTGATCACCCGAGGGTGAAGAGTGAACCGAATGGGACCTCTTTTTATCTTTAGTAGGAGGGGTTGAAACCTCCATCGCAAAAATGGCCTCTGAAAAGGGAGACTTAAGTAACCCTTTCAGTATCAATTTATTTTTGTGCTCATTCAGAGTGCATTGACTGAAGCTTTGATAAATACCACAGGGAGGCTGCACCGAAAGATGGGGCACCCCCAAACAATATACACAATCATCGTGTGAGTCACTATTAGATAACTTGCTTAAAACCAGAAGTACTCTTCCTATCCAACTTCTGGGTGGGAGGATGACATAATGGTTAAGATGTTTAAAGAGACACACAACAGGCTAGCACTTCAAAAACAAAACTGAAACAAGTCTGTTCTAGCAATTTAGACAGAGTTCAAAACCACACAGGATTACAGATATACATATAACAGTACTTACTACTGAAAGCACTAACAGGTTAGAAGGAAAGTAGAAATACCAACTATGGTACTGAGGAATACCACAAGGGTAAGGGGAGAGGGCTGTACCAACAATGGCACTTGAAAGTTTACCAATGGGTAGAAAAAGGAAGAAAAAAAGAAGATCTACCTGTAATTTAACACAAAAAAGACTAACACTTAATAAAGGAAGAAATCTCAATGAGTTTTTCACACAAAGTATCAAAAAAGTTTTCACTTAGCTGAGAGCTCGGCTGAAATGCGGCTTTACAGCTACACAGCAAACGAGATCTAAGGTAATAGGGAGAAGGGTATTCTGGGTAGAAGCTTAGCTCGAGAGTTTTTTGGCTGGCGTATGCTTGGTAATAGGCCGACTCGGTCCCGAGGGCTTGGAACCGAACCCATCAGTGATGAATGGAAAGAAGATTAACAACATCAGATGTAACATTTAAAGCAGGAAAGCTGCAGCACAAAGAAAATATCAGTCTGGGACAGGAAAGTGATAAAAAGGAACTTGAGCAGGAAGGAATCTATAACTATTTGGGAACTGATGAAGCATCATCGATAACACATGAACAAATGTGAACAAAACTCGGTAAGGAATATTTTAGATAATTAAAATTAATACTGAAAACAGTTCTAACATCTAGGAACAAAGTCCAAGCTATAAGCCACTTTACTCTCCCTGTTCAAACTTATAGTTTTGGGGTGACTGACTGGCCCCTAAAGGTCTTGGATCAGTTGGACAGAAAATCAAGAAAAATGCTTCATGCTTACCAAATTGTATATAAAAATTAGTGTATAACAAGATTATATATTCCTCTTTCTGAAGGAGGTATGGGCCTCCTCGAAACTGATGACATGTATAGATCTGCAATCATAGGACTGCATACATATCTGCTGACCTCATCTAGTCCAAGCAAAGTGAAAATTTTGAAACATGAAGAAAACAAGTCCAAGATGACTCCCTTTCCCTTTGCTTATACACTGTTACCAGTCTTTGAAAGCAATTGCTGAAGCATATCTGTGTCAAGTGGGAATGGAACTAAACCAGAAGTCGATAAAAAATCAGGCAGCAACCGAACATGCCAAAAAAACAAAAGAATATAAGGAGAATGATCAGATGAGAAGGCAAGAAATGTGGAAAAGGCATAAATATAGTTGCAAGTACTGAAAACTCCAGGAACAATCTCATGTTGATCAGGATCTGACACAGGAATGGTTAAGGTGAGGTGAATGTAAATCAAAAGATGAAAGGTTGATATTAGCAGCAGAGGATAGTCTACTACATATAGGTTGGTTTACAAAGTCCATTAAGCATATGGGGAAAACAGACAAATGCAGGGTCTGTAAAACAGAACAGTCGCACATCTTGTTGCTGGGTGTAATACACTAATGGCACAGGGCCTGTATACTGAAAGGCATAATAATGTGGCAAGACTGTTGCATTGGGGAGTGTGCAAACATTACAATACTGAAATAGCTAAGAAGCATTGGAAACACAAGTCACACAGCATTTTAGAGAATGATGAATTGTATATCATACAGATCACCCATTACCAACAGTTTAAAAAATAAATGTGAGTAAAAAAGTAGTTATGTACTTACCATAATGTTCCATCTGTGTTGTCTATTTTCATTTTTCCTCAACCACTGTGTTCGGATCTGAACCTCTGATCTGACTCTGCCGTTAATATATGTCATGGCCAACTGAAACTCTCGGGCTCCTCCATACCCATGAAGCACAAACCCCTAACATACCTCAGATCTCGTCTGCTAGACAACAAATACTAAATATATTGAATAGTGTTCCTAACCAAGGAAACCAGTATCTGGAGGTCAATGCAAGTCACAGTGGTGTCTTTATAGCATCTCGTTCTTCCAGAAGTCCATGATGACAAAGGTTGGGGATTGGTGGGTGGGAAGTTGAGGAAGAATGAAATTGGAAAACACAGGTGGTACATTCTATTAAGTATATAACTTCTTTATCTGATGTTGCCAATTTTCATTCATTCCTCAAATATTGAGATAGAGTCCCCAGCTACCTGGTATCCTAGGTGGACTCTAAAGAAGAATATTCCTGATCATGGTTGAGACGAAGGCTGCTCTTCCCCTCGAGACCAGATCAAATTTGTAATGAGTAATAAAAGTATGAGAATTAGCCCAAGTAGCAGCTGCACATATGTCATCCACGGAATGGTTGGATAAAAATATTGACAGACCTCAGAGTGAGCTCTTAAAGGTTTTGGTAATGCAATGCCCGATTTACTATAAACAAAGGCTATGCAGTTCATAATCCACCTTGCCAATCTTACCTTCGTAACAGATTTGCCCAATTTGTTATCTGCAAAGGATATAAATAACTGATCAGATTTTCTAATGTCTTTTGTTGTGCAAGTAGAAACGCAACTGTCTATAAACATTAAGCAATTGTAACATATATTCGCCTTTGTTTTCAAATTTAAGAAAGAAAATGGCAAGTTAGTAGACTGACTGATATTGAATTCTGACGCCACCATAGTAAGGAAGGATTGGTTGTTAAGGACACTCTATCCTTATGGAAAATCAAGTGAGGAGGTTTAGAGGATAAAGCTTGGAGCTCTAAAATTCTCCCAGTTAAGGTGATAGCTACTAAAAAGATCATCTTCCAAGTGAGAAATTTAAGACCATGTTTTCCTGCTCTTTCAAACTGGAGAATGGATGAAGACCTGTAATAGAAGATTCAAATCCCATGGAGGAGTAGGATCTTTATAAGGTGGTAGAAGTAAAATAGTACCTTTTAGGAATGCCTTGCATATCTTAGTGGAGGCTAGAGAAGAATTGCCAGCTCCTACATTAGAGATTGTGCTAAATGAACCCTAATGGTAGAGGAGCTAGCTCCCTCATTAATAAGTTCCGTTAAAAACTCTAGTACACTTTGTGTCGGGGCTGAAAAAGGATCAATATGTTTTTGATGCACCCAACAAACAAACCTCTTCCACTTACTCTTGTAGATTTTCCTAGTGGAGGCTTTATGGAAAGACCAAAGTATATGATGGATAGGAGGTGACAGTACAGGTTGTCTGGCTATTAACGAAAGTGGAGAAACCATGCTGTTAGCTTCAGATTTGAGATGTCTGGATGAATCATGCCTGCTGAGTTAGACAGTAGGTCTGTAATCGTATCTAGAATCCAAGGTGGGTAAAGAAGATGAGGCCAAAGGAAGGGGAAACCAAACTTGTTGAGGCTAATAAGGTGCAATGAGGATGACTCTGTTCTTCAACCTTATGACTTTCTGTAGGAATTTGGGAATCAGATGGGTTAGTGGATAAGCATAGAGAAAACCAGAGGGCCAATAGTGAAGCAGAGCAGCCCACGGTGATTTCCCCAAGGGGGGGCTAGGGTAGAGAAGCTGCTGCACTTGTTGTTTAGGGGAGATGCAAAAAGACTGCAGCAAGACTGGCCCCACTGACAAAAAAAAATCGCCTCCATCACTTTTTTGTTGAGAGACCATTCGTGAGGTAAAAGAATGGACCTGCTCAATTTGCCTACTATCATATTGGACTTCCCGGACTGTGCGCTGCTGTCAGAAAGTGGTTGGATGAGACAACCATTGCCACACTCTGAGGGCTTCTTGACACAAGAAATTAGATCTGGGTTCCTCCTCATTTATTGATGTACCAAATTAATGACATATTGTTTGTTTGGAAGGCAACTGTACCCAGAGGTAGAGCATCCTGAAAAGCTTGTAAGCTAAAAGCACTGCTCTCATCTTTAGGACATTTATATACAAAATTGGCCTCTTTGAGGGACCAAGTGCCTTCGACTGTTTTCCCCAGGAAGTGCCCCCCACCCACTTTGGGATGTGTCTGTGGTCACTATAGCTTTGGGTTGAGGGAGAACAAATGGACGGTCTTTTAAAAGCTGATCTCACCAATATCCACCACCAAAGTTACTTCTTGCATGTCTGTGTGAAATTTATTTGAAATTACATCCTTTAGTAAAGACTTGACAATTGGAATGCTAGCATCCACTGAAGAATTCTTGCATATCATCTTGCCAGGGGAACAAGAATTATGGCCACTGACATAGACCCCAATGCTTGAAGAATTAACTGGGCTGTAATTTTAGTGTTGTGAATAATTGTTTTACTTTGTTTAGGGTAAGTGAAGATATCACAGATACTGTATTGAAATTTGCTCCTATGAATTCCAGTGTTTGAGATGGATGCAACTGAGATTTGTTGTAGTTTATTGTGATTCCCAGAAGGGAGCAAGTTTGGAGTACCTGGTCTCTCGCTAATACGAGTAGATGCCTGGTCAGAGCACTAATGATCCAGTCGTCTAAATACGGAAACACCTGGAATCCCTGCAGTCTCAAGTGAGCTGCCACCACTGCCAAGCATTTGGTGAACACCTTGGGGCTCTGGTGAGACCAAAGGGCAGGGCTCGGAACTGGTAATGACTGGCTTCCGCTTGAAAGTGTAAAAACCTTCTGGACTGCCTGTTCATTTTTATGTGATAGTACGCATATTGAACATCTACCAAGCACACCTAGTCTTCCTTGCCTAGAACAGCAGGATGGACTGAACCATGACCATGCAAAACTGAGTGTCAAACTGACTTGTTCAAGTTGCTGAGATCCAGAATTGGTCTGCAGTCCCCTGTTTTCTTTGGCAATAAAAAGAATCTTAAGTTCCTGATCCTTTCTGGTCTGGTGCGACTTCTTGGATGACTCTCTCTTCTAGCAGCTTTTGTAATTCCAGTGCTGCTTACTAACTCTGATTGGGTGGAACACTGGGAAACTTTTGTGAGATTGGTAGTGGAAGGAAAAAAAGAATTATATAACCTCTGGAAATAATCCTCTGCACCCAAGTGTCTTTTGTGATATCTAGCCAGGCTAACTGGTGCAGTGATAAACCACCAGTGATTGCTTCCAGAGGGGAATAATTGGGCCTCCTTTCAGGACTGCTGGTAGGCCCCATCACAGAAGGTGTCTCTAGACCCCTGGCTTTGCGAATTACCCCTGCCTCATGGGCAGCATCTTCCATTAGAGTTCCCTCTTCTGCCTCTGGAGGAACCATCTCCACGGGGATCTTGGAAAGGACCCTGAGATTTCTTTGAACCACATTTTTCAGACTCTCTTTGGTTCTGAGAAAAGGTCCTTTGGGCGGGGTTGAAAAAACATATTCCTAAGCAGAAACACCTGGAGTGTGTGTCCTTCTCTTTGGGGCCGAACAAAGAAGATCCATCAAAGGGAGAATTGATGAAAGAAGACCTAAAGGGCTCCATAAAAATCACACAAGCACATCCAGGCATGTCTCCTTATTGATATGCCTGAACCTGCCACTCTTGAGGTACCCTCAGCTGCATGAGAGAGAAGCATCATGGACAAATGTGAGATGGACTGAAGGGTTGCCAACTGTGAGGCTACAGAAGCTTGGGCCTCTGCAATAGTGGTCCTTGAAAGAGCATTTGCCAATTCCTTAATTGAATCTCTTTGTAACCTTATGAAATGTGCCAGGAAATTCAGTGAATCTCTATTAGGGGGATGGACAGTAGAACTTTGTTCCATAAGTTCCTTCTTCATAGCCACTGCCATGACCACGGCATCTATGGTACTCCCTTGTTCCAGTGTTCCCTTCCCATAGGAGGTGCCAGAATTCAGTCTGATCTTTTGTGGATAGGTTCAACCACATCAGTTTCTTTCCATGCCTGCTAAGAGATTAAATCAATGAGCTCATTAGTGGGTGGAGTTACGTAGGAGGTAGACAAGCCAGATCCAAACACCTCCAGAAACACAGATTCTCCGGGGAAGGATATTGAAAGGACCAACCACCATTGTTTGAAGATCTTCAGAATGTCTCCAAATGAGACAGCTTTGGGTGGTGATCTAGGGTATCCTTCCACTTCTTTGAAATCTGTGTCTTCTGTAATAGATTCCTGAAGAGAATCTGAATGCCTCCTGTTGCACTTCCTCTTCTGGGGTACTTCTCAGTGAGATGTTCCATGGAAGTATCAGAAGAGAGGCCAATACCCTGCTGGATAGCCTGGATGGGTTGTACTGGCTGTCCTTATGGAGTCAAATGTCGATGCTCTTGAAGCAGATGTACACGGGACGTTGAAGGAAGATCTGAGGGGGGAAGAGAGACCATCCTTCCTGACCAAGCAGATAAAACTCTGAACATTACCACAAAGACGGACCATCCTGGGGAAAAGGAAGCCATGCTTCTGTCCCATCGGTTCCATGTGGCCCGAAGACAATCCACCCAAGGCAGAGGCCAGAACTGAGTTGTCCAGGGCTGAGACTCCAAGGAGCAGAAATGGTTCCAAAAACTTCAGAGTTGACTCCAACACCTAGGATCTGACCGGGATGCTTCAGCTCTGAGAGCCACTTGGCTCCAAAATCATCAGAGCCAGGGCACTCAGAGAAACCTTTGGATCAGAGGACACCAGTACTGTCAGATCTGACCCAGACAATCTTGGCAAACTTGGATCCAAGGAATCTAAAACAAAGTGCTGGATCAGAGAAGGAGCAGGTAAAGAAAGGGTAGATCTGGCTAAAGCTTCCTGTCCAGAGATGGTAGTAGTTGGGAGAACGCCCATCAGTATCTTGCCAAGAGAAACGTCCTAATCATTCTATCCATGTCAGCTTCAGTGAGATTCCTGGAAGAACAAGATGAAGTAACAGATTGTGACCTGGACCGCAGTCTCTCAAGGAATGGAGACCGGACCCTAGAAGGGACCGAAACTATAGTCTGGGAGTACTGGACCTGAGGAAGCACCTTCATAGCCGAAGTACTCTGATCCGAAGACACTTTAGGAAATGCCATCTTGGAGCTGGATGATTTTGGATTCAACTTGGATTTTTTTTAAGTGGAGGCTTCGCTGATAATCGAGTTGAAGAACCCAACTTTTTCAGGGACATTCTTGGAAGATACTTTAGGGGGATGAGCCTCAGATATGGCTTCTGAAAAAGTAGTAGGCAAAAGACCCTTTAGGATTGATTTGTTTTACTGGTCCTCTACAGCCTGCGGAGTACAACTCTGACAAATGCCACACTGCTCATTAAGGTGCACTGGGTCTAAGCAGTAGGTGCAGAGGTCATGTGCATCAGAATAAAGCAGCTTACAGTCGCATTTTTTAAAGTCTTTCTCAGACACCATGAAAAGTCTCAAAACAGTAAGAGAGATTTTTTTTTTAAAGGTAAGGAGGGGAAAAAGGGGAAGAACGGTAAACCAGAACAAACAATGGTACTTAAGAATTCACCAATGTGTAAAAGGAAAATTTACAAGTAAAAAAGATTATTAAAGCTTATTGAAAATAACACTAGCAAGGACAAAGGAGAAATACACTAAGTGTACAGAAAAATAGAACACAATAGAAGGAAATTATCCTAAAAGCACTTAACTTCTAAATATGCTTGAGAGCAAGGCTGACCATGTCTATATCTGAAAGTGGCAAACGATATAGGTTAGGGGTTGGTGCATTATAGGTAGGGAGAAGCTCAAGAATTTCAGCTGGCCATGAGCTATAGTAATGGCCAAGTTCAGATCCAAACCCAATGGCTGAGGAACAAATGAAAATTGATAGCTCCAGATATAGTAATCCATGAAAAGATGACAAAATTAGCAATGATCTTTGAAATCGCTGCATCTAGTGATTATAGTGTCTTACTTACAGTGAGAGAGATGCAAAGTCAAAGTATCAGGACCTGCAGGCAGAAACAAGGGCAATGCGGAAGGAGGATACTCAGATAGTGCCAACAGTAGTAGCAGCAATGGGTCTCATAAAAAAGGATCTATACTCTTACTTAGATATGCTACCAGTGCATGTAACTGCATATGAATTAAAGAAGGAATCAATTCTGGGCACGTTGCAGGAACTGTGAAGAGCACTTTTAGCAAAGTTTAAAGACTGAAACAATATTAATGTCACGAACTTTAAACATTTTGACTTAGGAATGGGGTCCATTCCCATCATGGTATTAGAAACCCAAAAGATTTGGAGAAATTAAAACTTGAGATAACAGTATGTCTATAGCAAAAACAGTCCTCAAGCCAAAGTTACTGTTTCTATCAATAACATCAGATTAAAAGCAGATGTTGTCTCATACATACTTAACAGTTGGCATTCAGAGTTATCCATGTTCTAGAACATCAGTTCACTCTAGGGTCAAAGTAACAATCTATAGTTGAGCCAAAAATGAGTAAAATTCAGTTTCCATACCTGGGTCTGAATACTCCAGTCTGCAAGCTGTACATAATGGCATGATGACTAAGTGAATAAAGAACAACATGAGAACTAAATGAGGTTAAAGTTATCAGAGATGCTGGGATAAGTCCAAGGGATTTCAAACAACCAGGACCTCCTGCCTCCTATTACGACTACTGTATTCCATGCAGTGCAGACATTTTCAAAGATTCAAACATTCATAGAAACGTTATTGTCATTTAGGACTACACAAGTGCAGCCTAAATGAAATTAAAAATCTCAGCTCACAAGAGGAATGCAGTACAAGTAATAATACATTGGTATCGGAGAATAAAATAAGAATGAAAATAACACGTGTAACATGCAAGAGGTAGTTCACATTACATAAATGCACTCAATACACATTATCCAGTGATAAATAAATACCCACCACCAAACCCCTACACTGTTACGATAGAGAATAAAGAGAGACTAGTGAATAGCAACTGTTTAGTTACCATACTGCACTTGTATCCAGTCACAGGCAGCAATAATACGTCCTTCCTTATTCTTAGAAGCTGTAACAATCCACATCGGACAATATCCAAAAAATTATTTTATTTATACGTCAAACACACATAAACAGATCAAGCGCTTTCATCCACATAACGTGGACTTCATCAGAATCAATTAACTAATAAATTCCACTGTATTTAAACACAATTTGGTGTCAATTCATACTACATTCTTAAAGAGCTCAACACTTACTTTAATACATAAAGTAACATTATTAATTAATTAAATGATTATTCTTGCTATAAAATAATACTTATTAAATCTGCTAACATAACACATTGCATACATCAACTAACCTCCCTTATAGTACTGACCACATGTAAAAAGTATACTTAAAAGTATATGTAAGGAATTATATATTTGTATGTATTTAATAAAATGTCATAAAAGATCCATAAAAAATTCAATACTAATTCTTCCTATATACATTTAAATGACAATAACTGTATTAATGTTTGACACGTTTAAAATATATAATATTTTAGTAACTTCTGGAAATTATACATCTATTTCTTTGAATGAAATCAATATAGGATATAGGCAAATAGATTTATTTCTGGAGGATATGCTTTTAGATGGTAGAATTACTTTGGATTTATTCAAGTATATGAAAGTAGAGCATCCTTATATGGCGACTATTGTAGGAGTGCCAAAAATATACAAGGATTACCATGACCCACCTTTTAGGCCGATCATATCAGGAAGTTACTCTAAGACATTCCCTATGGGAGTGGTGATTGATGTTTGGCTTGAGCATGTTTATGAAAAAATTCCACATATGATTAAAGATTTGTGGATTTTTTTAGGGAATCTAACACCTGATTTATGGAAAGAGGGTCTAATATTTATTACTATAGATGTAGTTGACCTGTTTTCATGTATACCAAAGGAACAAGGATTGGAATATTTTTACAATAGTATACGCAATTATTCACAGCTTGATTGGGAACGAACTTTGGTTATTATGGAACTTATGAGCATTATTCTAGATTACAATTACATCTATTTTGAAGGGGAATATTATAGGCAGACTCGAGGAGTGGCCATGGGTACCGCGTGCGCACCTATATATGCAAATTTGGTTATGTTGGACTGGGAGAGACAGTATATATTTAAGAGTCAGTATTCCAAATACATTAGATACTATACTAGATTTTTGGACGACATCTTTATCTTATGGGATGGTCAAGAAGAGATGATAGAAGAATTTATAGGTTATCTTAACAACACTAGCCAGTTTTTGAAATTTTCGTATAGTGTTAGTAAAGAAGGTCTGGCTTATTTAGATACATTTATATCCAGCAATAATGAGGGTTTTGAATCGAGGATATATAGAAAAAACAATTTTTCTAATATTACTTAGAATACACTAGTAACCATCCATATAAGACGAAAAAAAGTATATTTAAAGGTCAGTGTATACGAGCAGCTCGAATGAGCTCAAAATATGATAAAATGTTGGATGAAATAGAATTTATAAGTAGCCTATTTATTAATAGAGGGTATCCAATCCAGCTTATTAATGAAGTTAAGGCATTAATTATTAATGAATGGGAAAATAAGTACTTCCCAGTCCTAGGTAAACCACTCAGACAAGGTATAGAAAAGGATGTTAAATGTGAATATAGAAGAGCATGTATTTTAGAGTATACATCGCAAACAACTCATATTAAGAACATCGTGAAAAAATATTGGAACATCCTTTCTTTGGATACTGAAGTTAGGAAAATAGTGGGTGAAGCACCTATTTTTGTGTTAAAAATGGGTTTGAATTTAAAGTCTATTCTGGAAAGGTCAGAAAAGATATACAATCTTCCTTCAAAGTATAG